>NW_027397086.1:4811038-5003587 GCF_003265705.2 Callorhinus ursinus
GCTCGTCTCTGCATACAGTGAGCCGGCTCGTCTCTGCATACAGTGAGCTCACCAAAACCCAGGAGTGGGCACAATGCTTTTGAAAGCATTCTTTGGGAAGCAGTGCTGCAATATCTGTTTATCCTAAAGTCAAACCAGCAGAAACAGGACCCTTTAAGCTCCTCGAGGGCTCCGGGAGCTCTTACTTGGGAGGTCTCAGAGTGTATCACACCCACCGAAATACACACATCTAATATAAATAACTTCTACTGTAAAAAAATTTGAAAGGATTTTTAAAATTTTGCTTTTGAAATTATTTGGCCAAGAGTAACACAATTAATTTATGGCTGGCTCTGATTTCTCGGCAAACATCAGGCATGTTCAGGAATTCTTGGGAAGTGAGAAAAATCTAACCTACAAATTGTTTTCAAAAGTAATAACATCTTTATGAAGACTAAATTTAACAATTAATGAAGTTGACAAGATGTTCCACTTTGTAGAAATTTAATTACATACTTATAAATTTTGATTTTGCAGTTTTCTTTTCATATTTTAGAGCCTATAAATTTTTTTAGGCCTCAAACACTTTTATAAACCCTTGAAAAGCTTATTGGCCCCAGGCACTGTGCCCGTCATCTGCAGACTAAAACGGCCTCAACAGCGGGCATGAGCGTTTGGACCCTTTCCCGAGAAGGACCAGAAATGATAACCATGTCATCAGCTCTCAGGCCCTATAGGAACTTGAGATGCCTTTGGGAACACACCAGCTGTTCCTGTGTTTAGGTTATTGTTTTGTACTCTGGTTCACTGAAAAGTGGTAATTGACATAGAATAAATATGTTCACAACCAAAATATTATTTCCCCAAGCCTTCTGGATAAATGAGGCTCAAGCAGTGCACGTAATCCTCCCTCGCCAACCACCCTCCCCGGGTGTCTGCTCTCCTGCCCTCACATAGGACGCCCGGCGAGTCCTGATGCTGGCCAGGACAGGGCTCACACCTAAGCAATCCACGTGCCCTGGCTCTCAGATGGATTAATTTGGATAGGAAACTCCAGATCCAATTTCAACAACTAGTCATTTCTCCTGTTAGAAAAACGTTTAAGGGAGTGGCGCAAAGACTTTTTGGAGACAGATCGTCAGTGAGAATAATTGAAAACAGCATACCATTCTCACGAAAAAGCAGTGTGTCTTGGTACTTCACAGAAGCCTCTCCCCAGTGCCCACGTACGAACTAAAACATCCCTAGAACATTTCCCGCAGGCCACAGGGCCGCCGCACAGCCTCAGGTGGTCAAGTCCCGAGACTTGGGCTTACAAGTCAGAGAGGCCAGTCAGACTGCTGGCCAGCCACGTGGTCTGGTCCCAGCTGATGGCCAGGAAGGACTCTGCTCCTCTCTGCATGCCTCTGGAGCAGCCAGGGAGAAGAGCCATCACCATCTACTCACTTCTTAGCTCCTGGCCTCCAGGGTACAGCCAGTGGGCTTGGTCAGATATTCACAGGGCCACGTTTCCCTAGCAGGGAGGGGTGGCTACACTGACAGCTGATGTAGTTGGTAAACCCATTTCTCCTCAGGACGTGAGTGGGCAGGTCAGGCTGAGCTGGTCTGCCCCAGACCCAGAGAGGAAACTGGGACTAGGCAGTTATGCTTTGGTCCGGCCTGGCTGTAGGCTCCAACCCAGCTTTGCCAGAAAGGCACTTCATTGGGAATACTGAGCACGGGATTAGGATCTGGCTTCCTAGTAGTCTATGGTCCTTGGGTGCAAGAACCCCAGAGAGGAGGAAGGGAGCAAGGAAGGGACTCAGGCACCCAACGCTCATCACTCCAACACTCACCAGGTTTGACCTTGGAGTCTGGGGGCCCAAGACCTGTATACTTTGTGTTCCCATTGCCAATATCCCTTCTTCTTGAGACCTCCTCACTCTAGGTCCTGTGTGCTTTCCACACCCTGTGTTGCTTCTCTAAGGAACCATGCAGACTCAGCTCAGCCATGGCGACGGCACTTCCCTTCACGTGGAACGTTCCGGCTACAGCTCTGCGGAGAGTGTAAATATGGTCTTTATAGAGATGAGGCCGGGCGCTACTCCACTCAGAGCCTTGGTGCTGCTGAGTTAGTGTTGGCCTTGGTGCTCTGGGCAACGCTGCCCTTTCAGAAGCGCAGCCAAGAGAAATACTGGCTGCGCACTTTGCACTGTTCCAAAGGGAGAGCCCTGCCACTGCACACCAAAAATGCAGTTTCATTGACAAAAAAGATTTCCACTCTTCATTTCAGTTTATCTTTGGGGGTCTCTCCACTGAAGCTGTGACTTTTTAAATGTGCTTTGTGGAAAACATCTACCAGTAAGTAAATCCTCATACATTTAGTCTTGGAAATTCAAAAGCAAACACAGTAACTTGCTTGTGTGTACGTGGTTGCGGGTAGGTGGGGAGTGGACAATGTCAAAACCAGCAGCTTTCATCCAGCACGGAAAGGAACGAGAGAACCCGCACCGGCACCTGCCTTGGGTGGCCTCACGCTGGTGCTCCTGTACCCCTGAGGCCCCCAGAACCGGCGGGTTCATCCCCCCTGTGTACAAAAGAAGAGACTGAGGCTCAAGAAGCTTTCCAAGGACACACGGTGAGGCAATGAGGCCACCAAGATTTGAGCCGAGGGCTCCTGACTCCTGTATTTACCTCGGTTACAGATTTCTCATCAAAGTAGGACATTTTGAATCAGCCATTTTAATGGAGCCACAGGATAGTCTTACTGCTGCACTTTCTGCTCCTCAATCATTTTACTGCTGCCAGTTTTCCATGCTAAGGAGTCTGTCTGACTCATTTTCATCCATAATTTAATTTTCTGACCTTTGCCGCTGGTGCCTTTAATGTAAGAAAAGGGCGTGTTTCAGCGCAGGAGGTTTGTTAGCGTCCTGCTCTAAAAGGTTTCCGAGGGAAAACTGTCTGGAAATGTGGTTGCTGCTGATAGAAGCTGATGGGTCCTGAGTATCATGCCAAGTGCAGAGTGCAGGGGACATGGAGAATTTTTTTGTAACAAGAGAAAATACTAAATACCTCTTTATTAGTTTATTCCTACTCCATGATTCTAGAGAGGATGTCATACCTAAAAGCCTTAAAGGAAAGAACTGCCTGATTTGCCCTAAAGATTAGGAAAAAAAAAAAAAAGAAAGAAATTCTACATTATCAAAAGATACTAAAATAGTTGAAAATAGGCAAAGGACACCAAAAGGTAAGCAAAGTAGAAAAATAAATCACCAGTAAAGATTTTGGAAAGGTATTCATACCTTGACAAATAAGTGTAAATTTTTATTTTTTAAATCTGGCTGACTGGCAAAGATTAAAAATAGTCCGAGGGACACAGAGATTAAGTCAGCCAGGGCCCCCCACCCTGGAGTTCACTCAGGTTGGGGAAAAAGAAGAGAGCTTTAGACTATGAGCTCTGGACCATCCAGACCACCTGGGTTCTGACAGTGGATCTGTCCCTTATAAGCTAAGTGACCTCAGAGGTGTCACCTAATGTCCCCATACTCCCATTTCCTCATCTGTCAAATGGGTGACTACTAGCTACCTCACATTTTAAAACACTTGCCTTTTTTTTTTTTTAAGATTATTTATTAGAGAGAAAGAGGGTGTGCACGAGCAGGAAAGGGGCAGAGGGGGACGGAGATGGAGGGGGAAAGAATCTAGCAGACTCCACACTGAGTGCAGAGCGTGACACGGGGCTCAGTCTCACAACCCCGAGATCATGACCTGAGCTGAAACCAAGAATTGGACGCTTAACCAACTGAGCCCCCCGGGTGCCCCTAAAATGCCTGCTTTTAAAAAAGACCCCTTGGGACACCTGGGTGACTCAGTCAGTTAAACGTCTGCCTTCGGCTCAGGTCATGATCTCAGGGTCTTGGGACTGAGCCCTGCATTAGGCTCCCTGCTCAGTGGGGAGTCGGCTTGTCCCTCTGCCTCTGTCCCTCTACCCCCTAGCTCGTGCTGTTTCTCTCTCTCAAATAAACAAACAAAATCTTAAAAAAAAAAAAAAAAAAAGCTCTTTGTAGAAATGTCAATGGAAAGCTGAAACAATTCATGGCACCCACAAAAGCAGCTCAGGCTGGGAGTCTGAGACAGACCCCCCCACTCTCGCAGTGGGCCAGACTGTCCCTCTGAGAACCCCACCAGAGCTCCATAGCGGCCCTGCTGCTCGTTTTCGGGGACGGGGATGTTTTGCGGGCCTCTGCCAGACCTTCGGTCACCAGCATTCCCATCAAACGGCCTCTCCTGTGTTTCTGATTTGGGAAAGAGCTGGGGGCCCTCCCACGCCTGCTGCACGCTCTGCTCCAGCCGTTGGGGACAGACTCTGACTCTCTGCCTCGGTCCCTGGGGCTAGGGGCTGAACACAAGCAAAACCTTTTTCTCTTTCCTGAATGCTCTTCCTGGAGGTCCGGCCTCCCCTTCCCCAGGATGGAAGAGGCACAAGGCAAAGAGGGGAGCAGCTGCTTGTACCACATCTCCCAGGCTGGTGCTGGGGGTCCTGATCCATCCCTTGAGGGTGAAGAGGGCTAGTCGTAAATGGGTGAGAAGCTCTCCCTGGAGGATGAAGAAGGAGAACCCTGGGTTAACTGTCAGTGGTAACACCTATGCAGACCTTTCTTCGGGGTGCTTTATTAGGCACTGGGGGCAGAGAGGGGTGATCAAGACCACTCCTGCCCTTCCATTAGGTTCCTGGTGGGGAGGATCAAACACAGTGCCAGGGCTCAGGAGAAGCCCACCTAAGCTGTCTAGCAAAACCCCAAAAACTCAAACTTTTCTCATTTAACCAGTATGTATGGACTAAACAAGCCAACTACAATCAGGAATGACTTTGAGAAGTCTGATCTACAGGGAGAAAGCTAAGTACACCTGCCGCCGATGCCCCTCCCTGACATGCAGAAGAGAAAGGGCAAGAATGCACAGGAATTCAAGTTCAAAGAAGGCTGGTGACGTCAGCTTGCCCTTGCTGGGCATCAGAGCAGCCCCCATCCTGCCCTAGGCTTCCACGACCCGGCGCAGGACCTGCCAGGGCTGGGGCTCCATAAATAGTTAGGGTCAACATATACATTCGTAGAAAGAACAAGATGGAACTTTCTTAGCACTTTTGGTCTTAACCATTCTTGGTTTGAGGACTATTTTGAAGAGAAGCTGAAGCAAATTGTGGCAATTTTATTTTTTTTAAATAATGTAGTTCAATGGCTAGGTCCTGAAAAACTTCTGCAGGTTTCTGAGATCAGTAAAGAAGAACCTAGCTTCTTTGGACCTTGGAGACTCCAGTTTCAACCTTCTTGCTGATGAGACCGACATCCAGGAAGCCGCCAAGAGAGGTGGGGTAGGGGTGGTGAGAGGCTTACAGTAGCTGCTCAGATCCCACAGCAGCACCTGTTCCTTCTGACTGGGATGCCCAAGCTCAGTGAAGTCCCAGAAAATCACAGAACCCATCTGGTCTCAGTTTCAGAAGAGAGCCACGGACCGGAAGGCTTCCTAGACATCATCCTTCAAGTCTGAAGACCTGCTTACAGAACAGTGACCTCAGAGTGCGTGAGCTCTGAGTATCTCGCCCTAAATGGGCTTCCTTTGGAAAATACACGAATTGGGCTGAATAGGACTGGTCCCCCTCAAAAAAGCTGTTTGGAGGCCAGTGTCTGAATCTCAAAAATATCCTGCAACCTCTGGCTATGTGGCCAAATTCTGGACACCGCTTGGGCACTGTGACTCTGTGGAAGTTCATCACTAAAGACTGCAACTGTCCCTGAGCACTGTCACTAGAAAGACAAGCGTGGAGTCAGAACAGAGGTGGCGTGAGCCAACGTCAGCCCTCGGGACTCAGGAGAGCAGTAACCCATCTCCCTGCCTGGGACGGAGCTGATCCATACTGTGATCCTTACTGCGGCATGTTGATAGGCACATCTCTTTGCACAATATGACCAACCTAAAAGATAAATTAACTCTAGGAACTCCACAGAAATTATCTCAGCAATCCCTACAACCTTGGGTGAGGTACATATGATCTCCCTTCTACAAACCAGGAAGCCTGAGAGTTTGCAGAGGTAAGGAAGCTTGCCCAAATCACACTGATGGAGTCAGAGCTAAAAGTGGGCCAGGAATCCAGGCAACCTGACCGCTAGCCCTGGACTCTTGCCTTTCTATCATGTTATTTCTCAAACTTACAAAACTAAAATCCCCCCTCACTGCAGGCCTGTGGCTTCCAGCTGGAGCCCTGCTGGAAGTTGTGCCTGCCTGGGGGTGCAGCCAGGGGGGTGGAAGGGGCAGGCAAGAGTGGGGACTCCATATCCACACCACAGGGAGGTCTGTGACGTGCACACATCTGTGTCCCCAGGCCCATGGAGAGACTGCCTGCAGGCCCTGGAGGATGGCCATGATACCAGCTCCATCTACCTGGTGAAGCCAGAGAACACCAACCGCCTCATGCAGGTGTGGTGTGACCAGAGACATGACCCCGGAGGCTGGACTGTCATCCAGAGGCGCCTGGACGGCTCTGTCAACTTCTTCAGGAACTGGGAGACCTATAAGGTGAGGACCCTGGGCCTGTCCGTGCTGCCCACAAGGTGACTGGGCCACCCCAAGAGCCTGACAACCAGTGAGAGAGCCGCTTGGGGGGAAGGGGCATGCTGACCTGTCAGGGCCTTTGTGGCCCCATGCAAGAAACACTTGGGGTGAGAGAGACACTGGACGGGGTCATTTTTGCAAACCCACCAGCGATAGTGGGGAGCAGTAGCCCCTTCCCTGCTTGCCACTGGCAACTGCTGCAAGATACGACTTAGGTGTGCAGACCACACAAGGCCCGTGGACACGGTGGGAATTTCGAAATGCTGGTGTGGGGTGGCCCCTCACCCCAGCCCAGGTATGGGGAGCATCCTACTCCCAGCTGGGGCTTCCGGGGGAAGACCTATTCTCGCAGCCCAGAAGGGGCAGGTCCCAAGGGTCTGTTGTAGGGAACTGCAGGAATACTCGGGCCCTAGTTCCCAGGAAGTTGAGTGCTCATCCTGGTGGTAGGAAAGGCTGCTGGGCTCAGCCATAATCTGCCCCCTTCCTCTAGACAGAGCGGTACTAAGGATGGCCAGAGTAGCTTGGTTCACCGAATGCCGCCATGCTCCATGCCAAGTGCTTCCACCTATTACCTGCTTTAGTTTCACACCAATCCGAGCACAGACATACGAGTAACTATGGTTACAGGTGAAAAGAGGAAAAAAACCTGCTCGGGGCTGCACAGATACGCAGTGGAAGAGCAGTGAGCCAAGGCCTCTGACACCAAAGCTTACAAACTACCCTGGCCATGACGTTCACATGTGGCTTTGCATGGCCCCTTCCTGTCCTGGCTGCTCCCAACCTACCTCCTGCCCAACCTGTGTCCTTGCTTTCTTCTCTTTCTCCTCTGCTTCCTAACTGAGAGGTTCCTGAAGACCCGCTCCTTCACCCCTCCCTCCTCCTGCCCATATCATTTTTCTCCGAGGCAGCAGAGCACAGTTGTTAAGACTGGGTTCCTGGTTCAAATCCTGGCTCACCCACAGGCTCTCTGTGATCCTGGGCCTCTGTGGACCTCGGTTCACCCATTCTAGGGAGGATAATAATAGTACCTAGCTCTTAAGAGTTGGCACGAGGATTAATAAAAGAACCTATGTGAAATCCCGAAAATAGTGCCTATGTACCGTACTTGCTCACTAAATACTAGCTATTGTTATCATTAATGAGCCCATCTATTTTTTAAGACTTTGAGTGCCACCACCTGGCTGATGATTCCTTAAAAACTACACATAAAAACGTAACAAAACCACTGATTTCAGACCTAGAAAGGAGCCCGGGTGGATGCGGCACACACTTGTCACAGCCCATTCCTGTCTGGTGCAGGGAGCTGACATGAGACCCTCACACAACAGCTCATTCCCAGACAGGGACACGGACACTCAGAGAAGGGAAGGATTTGTCCAAGGAACTCTTGTTGCATGCCTACTGTGTGTTTTGGGCTCTCAGTTTACCTCATTACATGCGTTCCTACAACAACACGGTAGGGAAGGCAACACAGTGTCCTCTGTGTTCACACCATGCCTGGCACACGGTAGGCACTCTTTAAAGAGTCTTGAATGATGCATGTTTGAGGCTCAGACAGGCAACGTGACTCATCAAGTCACAGCCAAGTACAGAAGTGGGGATTTGAACCCAGGCCTACCTAACGCTCTGCCCATTTCTGGTCTCCTCTGTCCAGGGCTGGGCATCCAACAGTGGGGGCCCTGCTGGCTGAGGGCACTGCACACCTCACAAATGCTCTCCTCTGTTTTCCCCAGCAAGGGTTTGGGAACATTGATGGCGAGTACTGGCTGGGCCTGGAGAACATCTACTGGCTGACGAACCAAGGCAACTACAAACTGCTGGTGACCATGGAGGACTGGTCTGGCCGCAAAGTCTTTGCAGAGTACGCCAGCTTCCGCCTGGAGCCTGAGAGCGAGTACTATAAGCTGCGGCTGGGGCGCTACCACGGCAACGCTGGGGACTCCTTCACTTGGCACAACGGCAAGCAGTTCACCACCCTGGACAGAGACCATGATGTCTACACAGGTAGGACCCAGTACAGGGCAGGGAAAAGAGGTCAGCCAAAGCCAGAGCTTCTGACTCCGGGCCTGAGAACAGGAAGGTCCCAGGGCCCCGTGGCCCGACCCTGTTCCTACTCCCTAAAGGTCCACTCCTCTGCCCACAGACCCCCTTCACAAAAGTTGGGTCAGAGTGGCATTTACAAAAAGGGAAAGGGAAAGAGGTGTACAGATTACACATCTGTGGGCCACTCTGGGCCAAGCGCTCACATCACTTCTCTGCCTGAGGCATCAGGTGTCACGGCCACACACCTGGGTGATAATGCTGGCCCTGCCTCCTACCAGTCATGTGTCCTCGGACGATGCTGCCTAATCTCTCCGAGCCTCATTTCCACATCCGGAAATTAGGACAAGGCGTACCTTGCAGGGTGGTAAGAAGGTCAGAGACAAAGTACCTCGAGTGCTTTGTCTGGGACTTGGCAAATAGGGCTCAGCCCAAGTGGGCTTTTTTTTTTTTTTTAATTTTATTTATTTGACAGAGAGAGAGAGACAGAGAGAGAGGGAACACAAGCAGGGGGAGTAGGAGAGGGAGAAGCAGGCCTCCTGCTGAGCAGGGAGCCCGATTCGGGGCTCGATCCCAGGACCCTGGGATCATGACCCGAGCTGAAGGCAGATGCTTAACCGTCTGAGCCACCCAGGCGCCCCTCAAGTGGGCTGTCTTTGTGGTTACTATTATTAGCACGTACTGGTAATGAAGTGCAGTAAGGGAGCTATTAAGACAGGTAGGAGACACGACGTGATTTGTCCAGGGTCACATGCCTCAAAGCCAGGTCTTTACTAAGAAGATTTTATTAAATAAAAAACAAGGAAGAGAGCAGAAAATTGTAAGAGGCACAGATATAGTCCAGCCCTGAGTCCAGATGTCAGCCTCGCCCCATAGTGAAGCCTCTCGAGGCCCCACACCCAGTTTCCTGACATGAGGGCCTCTGGGCCCTAGCTCCCTGGCAAAGCCAGCATGGCGCTGCTCCTGTCTGAGGGGCCAACCCTACCTCCAGGCCAAGGCTGTCTGTTCTCATGGGCAAACCTGGCCCCCACCCTGCCCCCTCCATTTAGTCCTGGTCTGCAGGCTACTACCTCCTCTTTAAGGACTGTCCTAGGAACTACCTGCTCTTGAGGCAAGCTCAGCTACCTACATATGGAGGAGGGAGGGCCTCACTCCAGGTCCCCATGGTAGGCACGCTCTAGCAGGCTGTTCTTATCACACTGGGGGACATTCAGACACCTGTCTTCTGACTGGCCCCAAAGGGGCCCCGAGGAAGCAGTATGTCTTCTTTGGCCAGGGCTGCCAAGGCTTCCAGGAAGAGCAGGGCAGGAAGATGACCCTCAGAGCTGGTCAGATTCTGCGGACACAGGGCCGGTACAGCATTTCTTGAGGGCCATCATGGAGAGCAGGGAGAAGACCGTCAGGCCTGTGGGGCAGCACAATCAGTGGACGGCAAGGAAGTGAGCTCTTGTCCCTGGAGTGCTGCAAAGCAAGCTCAGGCTTCCACTCACACAGAAGGCTAGCCGTGGCATGCCAAGGGCTCTTTCTGCTCTGCAAATCCAGCACCGCCATTTGGTCCTTATGGCCTCAAGTGATGGCCTAGAGGAGCCTGAGAAAAATTCTGGGAACACCTGGACTGCAGAGGCTCTGGGTGCCTGAGCGGAGTCTCCCTTGAGCTTCTGCCTCAGCCAGCCTGCTGCCTCCTCATGTTATCGCAAGGCCTCAGCTGGAGCAGGGCCATCAGCTCCATTGGGCCCCAACCCCCAAGCCTGCTTGGGGCAGCCTTTCCCTGAGTGGGGGGTCCCTTTCCCAGGCCTGCTCAGGAAACTGGGCACCCCCTCTTTTAACTAAGAGCAGCCCAAGCAGCCAGAGGCTCCTCTTCCTTGTCCTTCCGGAGAAGGCCAATGTCCCTGCACGCCTGCTTGCACCTTGCCCACACTTTTACTGGTGTTCCGAACTGCTTGTCCTTGGCAGCAAAATCCAGCCTGATGTGATAGTGCCAAAAGTTTTATGAAAATATCTTTCTTTTGTGAAATCATAAAAAAATATTTGGCTGGAATACAGGCTGGGAGGAATAGAGGAGCATTTCATCTTAAACACTTCCTGTGTCATTCTATAAAAACTCTTGATCCAACAGTTGCAACTCTTAAAAAATGCCTAAGAACCCGGTGGCCTCTCCCCCGCCCACCCCAGATTATTCTGCTTCCTATCCAAACCCCCCCAGGCGCTTCCCCCCCGCACATGCCCTGGGCTAACTGCTTAACCGTGTGCCCTCCTTCCATCCCCACAGCAGTCCTATGGGGGAGGCACCATGCTTAGGACAGTTCAGTGGCTCTGCAAGTTGCAGGTCACAAGGCCGAGCCTCAGAGGTTAGAGCAAACCTGAAGCCCAGCCCACCTCTCAAGCATTCCTGTTCCAAATGCCCCACCCCCAACCAGAGAGGGCCCCGCTAAAGTCCCCGCGCAAATGATGGACTCGGATGAAACTGCCTCTTCCCTTGTCTCCTGCAGGAAACTGTGCCCACTACCAGAAAGGAGGCTGGTGGTATAATGCCTGTGCCCATTCCAACCTCAATGGGGTCTGGTACCGCGGGGGCCATTACCGGAGCCGCTACCAGGACGGAGTCTACTGGGCTGAGTTCCGAGGAGGCTCTTACTCGCTCAAGAAAGTGGTGATGATGATTCGGCCCAACCCCAACACCTTCCACTAAGTCAGTGGGGTCCCCTCCTGACCTCTCGTGGCCGTCGCCAGGAGCCTGTCCCGGCCACACTGCCCCAGCACCAGGAGCAACTCCCCATCAGCTCATCAGGGGGCCGGGAGGATGGGGCCACTGGATTCTGTTTTCCCAAGTCACTGCAGCAGATAATGGAATGGAATCGACACAGTATTCTCTGTCCCTGTTGCTTTTCTTCCTATCAGAGATCCCCTCAGGCTTCCACACAGCACAGGACTACAGACAAATCCTTCTTCAAGGAAGTTAAATCCCAGTAACAAAACACGACTGCACAATACCTTCATAATACACGTGTGTGAGCCGACCTTATGCACGTGTGTGTATACCACATATATATGCACTTAGATATATACCACGGGTACTATATCTAGATACATATATAGGTTTGGTTATATACCTAAAAACACATACATTCAATTCTCAGATGTTGACGTTGTTACCAACAGCTTTGCTCTTAGGAGAAAAGCGTTGCATTCATTGTGCTCCTTGAGCCTAAGAGCCAATCACAGACTGTGTAGTTCCAATTCAAAGAATAATCCCTGGTGTCCACGTGCCGGGATTCTTTCAGGAGTGTCTACACACTATTCGCTCACCTGGGGGCTCCCTCCTTCCCTTAAAGAACCCCTTTCGGCACCTGATCAAATTTCAAAATCCCCCTCCCTCTCCACTTCTAGACTTCCCTACATTCTCAGGACTTTTCCACCATCCATCATGCATCTAGCCATCCATCCATCCATCCATCCATCCATCTATCCATCCATCCACCTACTCCTTCATCCAACACCATTCAGGAAGTATCTTCTGTGTATCAGTCCTTGGCCACTCACTGCAGTTCCAGGTACCTTCTCTGCTCTTCTGTACACCTTCCTACCCACTCCTTACCTTTTCTGTCATTTCATCCTTTCTTTCCAGGCAAGATTCCTTAGCCTCTGAGTAGAAAACAGTGTGGGCTCCAGGTTTCTGGTCAGGAAAGGGAAGGCCAGGCCCGACAGCTAACTCCCGGCCACATAGATAATGTATTCGCAGTTTTGTATGTTCCATTCACACTTTAGCCTTCAAGTCATTTTAACCGTCACAGAAATAATAACCTACCTTGCCCAGGAGATATTCAACTGAAAAGAAGTCATCACCCGATCGTTGGGGCCCCCGAATGGCTACAGACCAAAGGTCCCATGCTCTCAGGCCGACTAGAGTCCACATCTCGTCCCCAAATGACACTTCTCTGGAGAACAGGTGCCACAAAAATGACAACTGGCCGCTTCTCATGAGCTCCTGAATAGCCAGGAGCTATTCCCCGGACCTTGTGGCTGGTGCGCTGCAGCGTGTGGCCTTCTGAGTCCTGTTGGCCATGAAGTGTCAGACTCAGTACTGCCGGGACTCTTGCCAAGCAGGGAGCAAGAGATGAGTCAAGAAGGTGAGACTGCCCCGGTGGGCGCGTGAATGGGGGTGTGCGAGATGTTGGAACGTTTGGTACTGTCCATGTCTGGGTGTGTGCCTATTACCTCAGCGTTCTCACGAAGTGTACCATGTAGCATGTTTTGTGTATATAAAAGGGAGGGTTTTTTTTTTTTAATATATTCCCAGATTATCCTTGTAATGACACAAATCTGCAATAAAAGCCATCAGTGCTATTTGGACGTATCTACACTGTGTGTTATTGTTTTAGGATGCCTTCCTGGGACCTCCTATATCAGGGAGGTTTTACTCAAAAATGAGTAAAACCAGGAATAGAGTCAGCATCAGGGACATACACCAAAATCACTTAAATCACACTCTCCCTATCTTTGGTTTCCACCTACACCATCAGGAGTCCCAAAACAGCACCCTGAAGGCTCTCTGGGGCTTCACCTCCTTACATCCAGCCATGTCCTCAATGTCTCCACTGAACGTCCTAGAAGCACCTCCTAGACAGTGCAACCAACCCCTGAAACGCCTTCCCCCAGGTCTGGTCCCACTTCAACAAAAGGCACCATTTGTCAATTGCTCAGGTCAAAAACAAGGACTTTTCCCGCTGCCTTGCCAAGGCCAATCCATCCATCCGTCCATGGAAGCCCTCTTCTCTGCCTTTGTGTCTCCTCTCCCCTCAACTACTACAACAGGTTCCCCAAAGACCAGGAGCCCTGCGCCTCTGTCTCCCTCATTCCAATCCAACTTCCATACTAGCTGCCAGAAAAACAAATCTGTGGGCTGGGAAGTCATCTCTAGGCATAACAGGAAAACCCCAAAACCAAAAAGGAAAAGACTAAGGGATATGACTAAAGAAAACCCCAAATCTTCTGCCCTCTGAAAAATAAAACATGACTGAGACTGAAGGCAAATATCAAACAAGAAAAATATGGGATTAATATTCACGCTATACTAAGAACTCTCTCAAATTAAGAAGAAAGATACAAATGCTGTGATAAAAAACTTTGTAAAGTATACAAACTCATTAGAACACAAATGGCCAGTAAACAAGAAAAGGTACCAACCTCAGTAATAACCAGAGAGGGACATTAAACCAAGCACAAACCATCACGTGGTGCCTATCAGATTGGTAAAGATGAAAAAAATCTCCATGTTGACAAGTGGAGAAATAGGTACTCTGTGTATGCAAGTACAAATTGATTCAATATATTTGAAGAGCAACTTGGCAATGTGGGTACCAAATATGGATATATGTATGCATCAAAACTGAAAAGCACTTATACCTTTGGACCCAGCAATCCCTGTTCTCAGTGGCCAAGTAATACTGCCACATGAGAGCTGTTTTTAGCAAAGATGCAGTTGGGGAGAGACAGATGTTTATTACAGCCCTACTGTGTGCTTGGAATTGGACTTCCTGTTTTCTTATGTAACCTTCACAGCAGCCCTGTGAAGAAGGGACTGTTCTCACTTCACAGGAGAGGAGAAAATGAGGCTCACAGTCAGATTGCTGGTAAGAACGCTCTAGCAGCAGTTAATCCAGAAGGTGCTGGGTGTCAGGCACTAAGTAAGAGTTCTCAACTTCCTTCTCCCAAACCTCTAGTTGGTTGTTGGGGTCATCAGCTGTTGTGTGCTATTTGGTGAGAATATCTCGACCTTGGCCCACATCACAGCCAGGCCTCCTCACACACCTCGAGTGCTGTGTCCAGGACATAAGGATTGATAATAAAGGAAAACAGGGTCCATCCCGCCTTACTGGTCACTGGTCTTGGATCCAAACCCAAAGCAAAGAGTTCTGGAAAGCCATGCTGGACAATGTGGAGCAACGCTTTTTCTAAACTAGTTGGGACCCAAACAAAAGCAGGCCATGATACCAGCTGTTTCTCCCAACCCCCACCCCAAAACCCGAACCTGAATTAAACCACACCCCGGCTATATGGAAGGAGAGGAAGGAATAAACCCATCAGACATGTGGAACTAGCTCTCCTTGGTGTAAAATGGGGGTTTGACCAACAGCATCCAAGAAGAGAATGGAGGGGGGCGGGGGGCTCAAGTGCAATGTGCCTTAGTGTCTGGTGTGTGGCTCCACTGGCACCCTGAAGTCTGCTCAACTCAGACCAACACCACTCCCTTCTCTCCCATCCCAGCCAGGGGCCTTTTAAGGCCTGCAGTCATAGGAGTGCTACTGTCACTAAGGTCTCCATGGTGAATGCACCCACAGACCTCAAGGAAGTCAGAGAAACCCAGACTTTCTCCTACCCCAGGCAAGCCCCCACATTCCAGTTTGGGCCAAAACCTTGGTCGCTGGGGGCCACTGACCTGCTGGGCTTATGTGGGCAACAAGGCAGGAAGACAGTGATGTTCTCCAAGCAAGTGACACTGAGCAGGACCCCCTCCCCCAAATCTTGCCAATTTGAGCAAGACTGAAAAAGACACCTTTGAACTACTGAAAACAACGGTCATGGGAGTCTAGGATGCTCGTAATCTACAGATGCCTTTTGGGAGCTCCAAGGTCCTCCCTAATCTCCGGAGACCACTTCGTCTGTTATATGCTATCTTGTAAAGACTGGGTTATAGCAAGACAAAAGCAGACAACTGGAATAAACAAAAAGGGGATGTCTTAAGTGTAGCAAAATGTTAAAAAAGCACTCTTTCTGCCTCGGTTTTATCTGAGACACCAAAGCTAAGGGCAAAATAAAAGCTGCCAAGTGTCCCATATTCTAGAGCAGGGTGCAGGACCATCCCTATGGGAGGGTGGCCCCAAACGGATTCTACATTAGAGGACTGCCCATCTGTAGCCTGTGTAAGAAGTGCAGAAAAAATATACCGGGGTAGGGGGGAATGAGGGGTCCTTACGATATGCTCCCTGGCCACCACCACCACAGGACAGGTGGGTGCTCTCCCTCATCCTAAATCAAGGGAGAGGGACTTCGAGGGACTGTTCCAAAGGAGTGGCAAGGGCCAGCATTGGCACTATCAGCAGATTCATGGCTCGAGTCCCCAGGTCTGTGGCAGAGAGAAATGAGAGCAGACCGGAGCAGATGCCAGGCCCACAGAGGGACACCGCAGAGGGAAGGATATGGCCTCCTAGGAAGCGGAGGGCAGCCTGGGGGGGGGGGGGGGGGGGGCGGTGCAGGGGGGCCCAGGAGCCAAGGAAGGAGCCATAAGTGGTGAGGTGGAGGTGGAATATCACCATCACAGCGGCTGAGTCCAAGGTGCTCAGAAGGGAACCTGTCCAGCAGCAGCCGCCACCGAAGAGCACAGTTGCCTGAGCATCTGGTATACCGACAGGGCACAAGCTCTGAATGACGACTGGATGGGCCACATAAGATGGGCCTTGACCCCCCCCTTTTTTCCTCTCCCCTGGTCCAACCCCAAGGCTGACAAACCTTGGTGGGCATGCAGGAGGCAGGAGGGCTGCAGGGTCCAGTGACAGCGCTGACTGTGGGCCCTCCCTCACCCCAGGCCTCTGAGTCTGGTCGGGCTTCACAAGTCCAGACCTCTGATTGCTACGCCGGGCTGTCTGCAGTGACCGGGTGGTTAGAACAGATGCAGCTTTTTCATGCCTAACGGCAGAAAGACAAAGAGCCTTGCTAAGCTTTCAGCATCGACTGGGAGAAGAGCTAGTCCACAGGGTAGGCTGGAAAGGACACCGGGGAAAAAATTAAGTTGGTTTCTTCTTACACCTGACTGAGTCCAGCTCATTTAATAAGCTGGTTACATAAGGACACGAGGTATCTCCCAGAGTCCATGAGCAGGGACGCAGCTGGGCCTCACGAGGGCCAGGACCCAGAAATTGCCTGGAAAGCCTTCAAGAGGCAAGGCAGGAGCTTTCCCAGATTTTCCCCCTTCTTTTCCTTTTCCCTCGCTTGCAGGTCTCTCTGTTTCTCATTGTGCATCCATCTGCTTTTCCCAGCATGGAATTCCTGAGCTCACATGTCCTCCTGGTCTCAGTGCCAACAAAGACTTACAAGCACCCTCCCTTCCAGTGCTCACTCCCGGCCAGAGGCTCCGGCTGGCCCACTCGGGCCAGGTGTCCACTTCAATCCTATCAACTCTGGTTGGAATGAACACTGCTGCTGGAGTTCAGTGCTGTGGGGGGCAGGTGGGGGTGGTTCCCAGGTTCCTAGGAGGAGTCTCAGCCTGGATCTATATCCAAGAAGGTGTCTACACTGTACTTCAGCAGCTGTTCATTCCCCTCCTCTCAGAGACCGCATTTTGCTGGCTGGGTGGATTCTGTCCCACGACCCATTAGATGGTGTCTATTCCTCAGCACCTACCCCCCCCCCACCGCCCCACTCCTGCTCTACCCCACAAAGCACACCCAACCCTCCAGGCCCTGCTGGGTCACTAAATGGGACACCTGGCTAGGCCCAGATGGGCTCTTCCTGCCCCTCCTGGATTCACCGAGTTTCTCAATAGTCTCAATAGGTGGCAACAAGGTCCCCACTGCTGGAGTCTTCCTGGCAGTATTTTGCTCTGGATTACACTCATGCCATCTACCATCTATGGGGTGCCGTCTGTGTGCCAGGCACCATGCGTGTCTCCTTAAATCTCGTAACAGACCTATGAGGTGGGTCTTCTAGTTATACTCCCTTTGACAGAATAGAAATCAGGGCTCGGAGATGTAAGTGACTTGCCCGAGAACACGCAGCCTGAGCTTTACCCTCTAAAGGCCAGGATTTGCACTCCTGCTTCTGCAGCATTGGATCACTGTCCGCAAGGGCAGAATGAAACAACCAAGGCCCCCTTCTCACCCTGTGATCAACCCCTACACATCTGAGAAGCGTAGTGGCCTCCTGCCCATAGCAGCAGTTATGTGAGCCAGCCCGCCAGCCCATGTGCGCGGAAGTAACTGGATGGACAGTAGGTCCCCAGATGTCAGGAAGCCAGGGCTGTTTACCAGGGCTAAAGGCTGGGCTGTCCCCGTCTTGCTTCCACTTGTCCTCCAACTGACTGACTCAGCCCCACCCTTTGGCAGTCCCAGTGTCACCCTGTGTGCCAATTCTGCCTGGTCCAAGCCCTGGGCCACATCATCTGGTAGCTGGGTCCCCGTCTGCCATGTCCATGCCTTCAGGCCTGGAGCTTCCTTACATAGTGTCTCTCAGATCCAGAGGCAAGCCTGACCCTGACCTAATCTTGGATTCTGCCACTTGTGGACACAATGCCTTGGTACCAACCATCACCGAGACATTCAAGTATCCCCGTCTCTCCTAACATGGGGCAGCCTGGGGCAGGTCCACCCACACAGGAGAACCCAGACACAGATAACCCCTGTCCTCTCTGCGGCCTTCCCAAAGCACTTCCACGTGTGGCAGCTCCCAGGTGGACAGGACATCTGGTTATCCCATCCCCTGTTCACCACTGGTCATGATAAATCTGGCTCTATGGGCTGGTCAAGGGGTGCTCCTTCCCCCCGTTTCAGCATGTGCACCCTCTGGAGACTGAGGGACATCTCCCGAGAAGAGAAGAGAGCTCCTTGGGCAGGGTGGATGAGCCACATTTGCCCTGACCCTTAGGGAAGCAGTCGTCCAGAGCCTGGAAGGGTAATATAGAGGCATGGAATTAGAATTCCCTTCTAGAGCCATGTGATGACAGAGGCCAACACCCTCATCATCTCCAAGAGGGAAAAGAATAAGAAACAGCACAAAGCCTCCTTGGAGCCCAGAATGCTGACCAAGCCCCAGACAAGTGTGCGGGCATGGATTTCTGTCAGCCTCCTCTCCAGCGGGACCCAACAGCGAGGCAGCCCTTCTTCATTGCTCAGGACAGCGTGGGGCCATGCTGGGGACACAGGAGAGAGAGTAAGGACAGACGTAGCTGTTCAGGACACAGAGGTGGGAGCAGAGGGTGGCCGAGCAGTTGGGTGGGAGGCCAGCAGGCCTGGCTGCCTGACCTCGGGTGCAGGAGAGCCCAGGGAGCAGCTTCTCTGCCAAGAGCACAAAGGATTGGCAGGTAGAGAAATGTGTATTAAAACAAAATGCCACCTTTCACCTGACATTTTCTCATAAATAAAAAGGGGCGAGTAGGACCTAGTGCTGATGAGAGTGGAGCCGACAGGCATGCTCACACTCTTGGCCAAGTGGAACTGCCACCTTTCAGAGGGCGTTCCCGCAGGAGCTACAGGAGAGAAGTCACAGATAGTCCATCCAGCAATTCCTCTTCTCGCACTCAGTGTTCCGGAAATACTCCACAGGTGAGTAAAGACACACTGGTAAAGATGTTCTCCACCACACTTTCAGTTGGCGGGACAGCACAGAAGCCACCTGCCTGCCCGTCAGTCGGTACACAGCTGAATGAACCAGCACGCACCCAGGCCCAACTCAGCGAACCACGCAAGTGCCTGCCACGGGTGCCACGGAGCCACTGGACAGAGGAAGAAGTTCTATATGTGCCGCCACCAAACAACATTTGTGACTCTTTACATGGAACAAAATGTAAGGTGCAAAACAAAATGAATAAAGTGTCCCCATCTTGGTTAAAAAAGCACAATATTATTTGCATCCTTCCCCCCCAACATACACACATGCACATACATTAGCATATGAGGATTAAAATGTCTGGACGCAAACACACCAACTGTTAATTGTGGTTGCTTCTGGGGGGTAGGCAAGGAAGAACGGGATTTTCACTTCTTACTTCACAGACTTCTTTTTAGTGTGAGTTTTACAACAAACAACATGTTACTTTTATCATCTAAAAAGTTTCTAAGGGAATGAGTGGGCACTGAAGGCCCCTCTCCAGCACAGCTTTCTGGGTGGCCACACAGAATGGACGTCTTCCAGCTTCCTGAGCAGCCATTCCTGGACCTCTGAAAGTCTGCACACATTATCCTCTAAAGCCCAACACACACTTGAGTATGGAACTACAGCCTTTCTGAGGGTAACTTTCTAGGCCCTTCTCAGGCACCCTTCTTCCTTACAGAACTGCAAGAATTCATTAGCTCTCAGAGTGGCAACCACCCCCTCTTGTCCTACAGGATTTCCTCCCCTCAAAATTAGCTTCTGAGATAGACCTAGCACTTCCTGCTGCTCTAGAGATCAATCTTACAGTCTTTTGTGTGCTCATTTTACAGTTGGGGTAACAAAGTAATAAATGTGGGGTAGTGATCAAGGTTGTGAGATGTGTTAGTTATCCATTGCTATGTGACAGATTTCCCCCAAAATTTAGTAGCTTACTTATGTATTATTACTTCACAGCTTCCCTGGGTCAGGAAGTTGAGGATATCTCAGCTGGGTGCCCGGCTCAAGAAGTCTCAAGTTCTCAGTCAAGCCATGGGCTGAGGTTGTGGTCTTATCTGAAGATTCCACTGAGGTGGTTTCTGTTTCCAAACTCACATGGTGGCTGGCAGGCCTCAATCCCTTGAGGGGGGGACTGACAAACACAAGGCAGCTGGATTCCCCCAGAATCCAAAAGACAGAACGAGATCCAAGAGACAGAGTGAGAGAGCGCAAGCCCCTCACATTGAAGGCACAGT
Source organism: Callorhinus ursinus (assembly GCF_003265705.2). Classification (NCBI taxonomy): domain Eukaryota; kingdom Metazoa; phylum Chordata; class Mammalia; order Carnivora; family Otariidae; genus Callorhinus; species Callorhinus ursinus. The sequence continues at coordinate 4,831,240 of NW_027397086.1, forward strand.
CTTTTAATAATCTGATCTCAGAAAGGATGTCCCATTATTTCTGTCATATTCTACTTGTTAGGAACAAGTGAGTATGTTCTGCCCATGCTCAAGGGGAAGGGATTAAATAAGGACAGGAATGGGTCAGAGAGCACCGGGGCCATCTTACAAGCTATCAACCACTCAGAATCTTTCAGATTCTTGGTGTCAATTGTATTAACTCTCCCTTCAAACCAGCAAGGAGACGTACAAGGCACCAGGTTAGTCCTGAGGATGGAGAAACTCACTAGACCTTCCCCCACCCCCAACCTCTGTCCTACTTAGGGCTCGCTGACCAGGGGCGGGGGTGGCCCTCAGTCCCCCATCTCAAGCCTCCACTCCACACAGGAGGGTCTCCAGAGACATTCTTTCTCAGTCCACTGTCCGGCTTTCCTCAGAGGGTGAAGGCCTTTTACAGGGAAATGCAGCACATTCTGAGGTTTCTGGCCTGGCACTGGGTCAGACTGGGTTAGGCACTGCTCACTGTTAGGAAGTGGCACCGCAAAGTGGTGAGACCTTTAACATGAGTCCTGTTTGGCTTCTGCAGCTGTGAAATGTTAAAAATAGTGCCTCCCTCAGAGGAAGGAGCATTGGGAGGATTGAATGAGATAATTCTGATAAAGTGCTCAGTGCAGTGCCGGTCACATGGGAGAGAATAACCAAGGAGTTGTCATTATTACTACTGTGAGATTCTGACTAGAAATCTGGACACGAAAGGTCAAAGCAAAGCAGTCATCCTGATGAGTACACGGATTCTTATCTGAAAACACACTTTCTCTTGCACAAAGTGGGTTATGCTCTTACTTCCTTTTGGGGATCAGACACAACTTCTTGATGCAGAGAAATGCAGACTGCAAGTCCCCCCTGTGTCCCAGAAGGGACAAAGGTGACAAGGTGCTCAGCTCTGGGCAGCAGAGCAAATGTCTCCCCTACATGCTTTCCTCCTGCACTGTTTCTCACCAAGGAGATAGGGGCACTAGACAGAGGGTACGTGAGTTAAGGCTGGATGGAGACCCAGCCAGAGCATGAGATGTTGAGTTGCACTTGGTATCCGCCTCGCATATGATATTGGCTAAGTCATATGTCAAATTTCTCACTCACAAAATGGGGGTTTTAATACATCCCCTGGCTTTTTGTAAAAATGGAACACGACTGTGAAGTCCCAGAGAAATGTGAATTTTAAGGTAACAAATCTTCAGACTATAAAAGTAAAGGCAAAATTCTCTTCTGGAAGGGAGAGATTTAAGACAATATGCAGCTGTCCATTCTGCAAAATAATGGAAAAGGTTTCCTTCATTTGGGATGGTAGTTGTCTTTGCGATTCTTCTGTTGACTAAGAAGCATGTCTGAGATGGGTCAGAGGGCAGCTTTTCCCTGCCTGCTGGGCCTCAGAGAGGATGGATGCCTCAATATGAGGAAGGGGTAACTTGATCAAAGGCTCTGCTTGGCTAGGAAAGGGAGGGCAACAGGTCAGCCCTGAAGCATGTGGCCATCAGGCAAAGAGGAGAAAGGGCATGGCCTAGGAGCTCCAGGAGCAGGCATTCCAGAATGCAAGCTTAAACTTTTCTTTGTGGCACTAACATCCCCTGATCCATCCTAAACTGTAGTTCCCTAGAGGAGGAAGGAGGAGGCTGGCTCCACATAGGTCCAGCTGCAAGGACTAGGTAGGAAAGGCAGAGATGCTGGGAGGAGGGATCAGAGATTTGGAGCAGACAGCCAGCTGAGGCACCATGCAACCACCAGGATGGATCTGTGGAACAAGTGAGTATTCCTTGGGGATCCTTAGAAACACGTGGGGCGGAGAACTGAAAACAAAAAAGTCTGGATTTCCTGCATGTGGAATGGAAATTTTTCAGTTGGGCATTAAAGGAAAGGATTACCCTTAATGCTGGCGAACCTGGGGACAGCTGGATAACAATGTGGTCACCCCAAACTGTGAGCCAGTGGACTTGGTCCTGGGGTGGTGGTGGCCACTCTGATCCATGTTCTGGGAGCAGAAGTGCTACTAGCATCAGACAGTCCAATCCCACCTGCCTTCTGTGGGTAGATGGAGAGAACACTGGGCTTGCCCTTTCACCTCTGCTATAAGTAGGCCACAGCTCAAATGCACATGTTGATTCTCAAAGTCAAAGCACAGAGAAATGCCATTTGTCTCCATCAGGTGTAAGGGATGTGCTGACAACTGTTTTATGTCTTTCCAAGGCTCTGCTCTAAAGTGAACTGTTTCTGGGGGCGCCTGGGTAGCTCAGTCGGTTAAGCATCCGGCTCTTGATTTTGGCTCAGGTCACAATCTCACGGTCCTGGGATCAAGCTCCACATCAGGCTCCACGTTCAGCACATGCTCTGCTTAAGATCTCCCTCTGTCCTTCCTCCCCCTCCTTGCACGTGTACATGCTCTCTCTCTCTCTCAAAAATAAAAATAAGAAATAAAATAAAATGAACTGTGTTTAAAAGGCTTTCTTTCCCTCCCCCTCTAGCCATTTCTGAACTACAGTGATGCAGCATGGGCTTCTGCATGGTCCCCAACCTGGTCTTCCCTCCTCCAGCCTGATCTCCTTGAAGCTACTCACATGCTGCAGGCAAGGCGGCATGTGTTAAATGCAAGTCCAATCTGGCCATGCCCTTGCTTCAAGCCCTCCATGGCTCCCTACTGCTCTTAGGGGGAATCGGGGCCTCAACTCCCCACTCACAGTCTCTGGGCCCCAGGCGATCTCACCCCTCCCTTCCACTCCAGCTGCTTCTCACAATACCTTCCCCCTCGTTCTCTACTCTCCAGCCAGTTTTTCCAACAAACATGTTTTTCCCTACTTCGGGGCTCTTGCACAAGCTGTTGTCTTTGTCTGGCATGCTCACCTCCCACCTCTTCATCCAGCTTATTCATCCTTCAGGGCTTTGCTCCAGAAAACCCTCCCTGGTCCCCAGACTGGGTCAGGGCCCCTTTATCTGCTCCTTTGCCTTTCCCTTCATAATGCTCAGCTTACTTTTAGTTTCTTGTTCACTGCTAGTGATCCGATCTGGACTGTGAGCTCCACCAGAGCAGAAAGGGTGTCTGTCTCGCCCATCACCTAACAAGAGTGCCCACCCATCATTCGATGGCAGGCTCTGAGAACACACCATCTTGCAGAGGGCTGGCACATGCTGCCCTCAGGCTCAGAGTGTGAGCCCCTCACTCACCTTGCTGTTCTGGGGGCTTTTGGGCATCAGCGTAAACACTTCTTTTTTGAAAATCCTTTTAGGTCTGTTTCTTCTATATTCAGAAATAAGCTGCCTTTATTTTAAACCTCAGAGTCCATAGTTGATAATAAAGGCTTACTTAATCTATGGCAGGGTTTGCTTGTCTGAAGGAATGCCTCAGGTTCTAGAAATTTCCTTCATATATCAAGTCTGGGTAAATTTACCAAGAATGTCTAAATGTTTTCTTACGATTCAGAACTGTCAGAATGCCTAATTTTTTTGTTCCTTGAGAGATCATGATTTTCCACACTGCCTATGGTTACTTTTAGAATCAGCTCTAAACCTTTTAAAATCCATTACATTCTTAATTTTATGTAGCTATTTCCTGGAGGGAATTATAGGTAGTGAAAACCAAACACCCTCTAAGTCAATAAAGCTGTTTGGAAATAAATGGTGGAACCATTCTTTACAGTTCTTGCCTGCTTTTATTATCACTGCAATCTGAATTGGGTATGACCAAGGAGTTACCATCAGATCAATTTAAGCTGCAAATAATTGACCTATTTCCCACCGCTATTTTTATGCTTTGAAGTAACTGGGAAGAAACTTTTTCAGACAGTCTTATTTTTAAAATGAAGTAAGTTTTTCCCTCAGTGTTTTTTAAATTATGTTTCACGAGAAACAGTGCGCCAAAGTGCGGCCAACTGGCCCTAAAATTTGCATGCAAAGGAGCTGAACGACACATGTACACAGTTATTAACACCGGCTAGTGTTATGTGAGGGCACCTCTACAGGGAGTGAGGCACACACAAGTGAAAAGTCCTGAACAGTCCCAGGAAACCAGTCAGCATAAAACCTTTCACAGATACTTGAGAGAACCGTTACAAAAATAAACCCGATTCTTGCCATTAGAGGCAAGTATCTGCTGGAGCAGCATCCAAGGTCTCTAGCAACAGAGGCAACAAAGCAGCAGGAAATATCAGAAACTGACCTGAAGTCTCTCCCAGAGAATAACTCCCTCTCCCTGAGGGAAAGACCTACAGTGAGGACTTTGCCAAGGGAAAAAGAAATGGTTTCAGACGTTTTTTCCTATATTGTACTTTCCAGGAATTATGTAACTATTCCTCCTTCGATAAACAAATCCAGCCCTGGGACAGGTTGGGTTTCCCAGAGGAAGCAGTACTGAAACTACAACCTGGATGTGGGGAGGGTCTGTCCATGGTGATCAGATGGGCAGGTAGGGGCCCCAGCTGCCCTCAGGATGATGGGCCCACTAAGCCTCAGAATGGGATCTTGCTTCCTTCTTTTTAATGAAACTGTGGCACCCCCCTGGTAAACCCTCACACAGTCCTGAGAACAGAAAGCATGTTGGCATCCCCTCCTGTTCTCTCCCTCTTGCTGGGGTATGTCAAGAGTTGTTCTGTATGAGCGTGAGAAATGCAGCCCAATTGGCTGAGGGGGGACAGAAATCGCCATCAGGCTGCAAGCACAGAGCAGGGCAGCTAAGTGGGGCTCTTGGAGGTAGGAGCAGGAGCGCTGAGCCACACCAGGGCCTAAACAGAGCCTCTCCGCTACCTAATTCCAGGAAGAGGCTGCTGAGATGAGGCCATCAAGGACAAGGAGGGCCACGACTCTAGAAACTCGGGGCTGGCCCAGGCTATGTGTCCACTGCAAGTGCAGACCACGAGAGCCATCGGGTAATGGACGAGGGCCCTCTGGCCAGTGGCCTGAGGAGATGACTCAGACACGTGGTCTGATTACAAGGGACAGGGTTCAGAAAGGGGAGACAGTATTGGTCTGCTTTGCCCTCAGAAGCCCAACACAGCACCGCCTTGAGGTCCAAGAACAGAGAATGTCACAAGAAAGAGTCAACACAATTCATCCGACTTCATATAGTGTCTGATGGAGGCCACCCACAAGTTATAAATGGCAGAGAACACACAGGTGCCAACTGCAAGGGAGGAATAGGAAAATAATAACCAGCAGAGTGGAGGCGGGCATCAGGAGAAAGTAGTGTCAAGAGCTTAGGGCTTACGGCCAGACCATGTGGGCCAAGTCCTGGCTCTGCCACTCTCTAGTTATGTGACCCTAGGCAACCTCTCAGCGCCTGCTTATTCACTGGGCCATTGTGAGTATTCATTGAGATAATGCATTACAATGCCTAGCAAAGTGCCAGGCATAGAGAAAGCAGACAATAAACGGCAGCTCTCATGATCATTCTTAGGAACAGAGAAGAGGTCATCCCTAACAATCTGGGAGCACCTCTGCTAGTTGAACCACTGGGCCTGCAGTAGGCAACCCTCGCCCTAATATTATCTAATTTCATCCCTCAATTGATTAGCCTCGGGCAAAGTGGGAATGGGTTTGTGAGCTATGCGTATCAACATGCCCTCCCACTGTAATCTGAGGTAGTGATCTGCATGTCAGGCAGAAAGACACTGTAGAAGCCATAGAGAAGAACAAGGAAAGAATAAGAAAGCATAAAAAAGAAACCATAGAATGATGTTCGATTCAATAATATGGCATAAGGCTAAAAGTATGTGGAAGAGTACTCCCCTAGTAAAAGGCAAGATCTCTCATATTGGGTCCAACTAATTGCAGTTTTCAAGGATCACACTTAAAGCAATCTAAAATATTCAAACCCAAAATATAGTCAAAGGTTTATAAAATGAATGCAAATGAGAAATAGAACAGATTTCACAGAAATAATATCAGACAAAGAAGTAATGCAATTAACAAACAGAATCAAGATCATTTTGTATGGGACACTTCACCATAAATTTACAATTATTATAAACTTTTTTTTAAAGATTTTATTTATTTATTTGACAGAGAGAGAGACAGTGAGAGAGGGAACACAAGCAGGGGGAGTGGGAGAGGGAGAAGCAGGCTCCCCGCCGAGCAGGGAGCCCGATGCGGGGCTCGATCCCAGGACCCTGGGATCATAACCTGAGCCAAAGGCAGACGCTTAATGATTGAGCCACCCAGGCGCCCCATACAATTGTTACAAACTTCTATATACTAAATAATGTAAGGCAGAAGCTATGCAAGGGGAGTCCAACATATATTTCTGTCCTTGATAGACTAAGCTGTCACAAATTAATCATTTAAATATTCTAATGCAATTATAAGAGTAATTTGAGAGATTTCACCTTCTTTTCCAGCACCCATGAAACATTTACAAAAAATGATCTTATGTTAAACCACAAAACAAATGTTAAACTTTTTTTTAAACCTAGAAAGCATATATGCCACATATCCTAAACCCATGTAAAAAAATTAGAGAGAAGACTATGTTTTTAAAAACCAAAGCTGTTCATAGCACCGTGATGTGTGAGAGCCAAAAAGTGAAACAATTCAAATGTCCATCAAATAAATAAATAAAATATGGGGTTTCCACACAATGGAATGTTATCTGACAATGCAAAGGAATGGAGCGATTATGCTCCAACATGGATGAGCCTCGGGCACGTGATAGTAAAGGGGAAAGAGCCAGTCATAAAAGACCACATACTGTGCAATTAAATTTCTATGAAATGTCCAGAATAAGCAAATCTATGGAGACAGAAAGTAGACTGGCGGTTGCCAAGGGCTGGGGGTGAGAACAGAAGAGAGCTGGCCAGGAGGAAAAGGGAGTGACCGCTAATGGGTGCGGGGTTTGTCTTTGGGACGATAAAAATGTTGCAAAATTGTGTTGATGGCTGCACAGCTCTGTGAATAGACGGAGAACCACCGAACTGGACACTCTAAATGGATGGGACGTAAATTCTATCTCCATAAAGCCATTTGAAAACAAGAAGAAAATTAAAGCCCTTAAAAATTAAAAAAAACACTACCTTAACTATTATGTGGATAAAAGAAAAACTGAAACTATAATCACAGAACATTTAAAGAATATCACTGAGAGGGGCGCCTGGGTGGCTCAGTCGTTAAGCGTCTGCCTTCGGCTCAGGTCGTGATCCCAGGGTCCTGGGATCGAGCCCGCGTCGGACTCCCTGCTCGGCGGGAAGCCTGCTTCTCCCTCTCCCACTCCCCCTGCTTGTGTTCCCTCTCTCGCTGTGTGTCTCTCTCTGTCAAATAAATAAATAAAATCTTTAAAAAAAAAAAAAAAGAATACCACTGAGAACACTGTATCACAAAACATGTAGCAGCCATCAAGGCAAAATGTACGCCCTTAACTGTTTTCCAAATTAAAGTGGAGAGAGTAGTATTTATACAAATGAGCCAATAATACAACCAAAGTAGTTAACAGAAATAACAAAACAATTGTAAGGAAAACAGGAGAGATGAACTATAAAAGACAAAAGCAGCAAGTCCATATTTCATCAAATATAGGACATCATTCTAAAACACACTGTTATGTATAACTACGAAAAATTGCTGCCAATTAAACAATGTCACAATGCTTTGTCTGCCATCAATTGAAAGATGCATCCTAACTTCAGAAGTGCTAAAATGTGGAGACAAAAAGCAGATCTTAGGATGACAGAATATAGCAAACTAGAAAGCAGAAGGACAATGTGACTGATAAATACAAAGTCTAATTCTCTGGGAAGACCAACACACATATCTCTGACAAAGCAAATGAAAAAAAGAAAGACAAAACAAAAATGCAAACTGTCAGGAATGCAAAGCAAATACAAACATCCCTACATAGGAGGCAAAAATTTATAGGATAATATTAAATAAAACTATGGTCAAAGAAAACTAAATGAGGAAAAGAACTCTATGCAAATAATTCTGTAAACTTGGGTCAAGTGGACAATTTTCTATGAAAATTAAATTTCCCAAAATGACTTTAAAAGAATTTGAAAACAGGGGCGGCCTGGGTGGCTCAGTCAGGTAAGCGTCCGACTCTTGATTTCGGCTCAGGTCATGATCTCAGGTTCATGGGACTGAGCCCCACACTGGGTTCCATGCTGGGCATGGAACCTCCTTAAGAGTCTCCCTCTTCCTCTGCCCTACCCCCCACTCGTGTTCTCGCTCTCAAAAAAAAAAAAAAAGGAATTAGAAAACAATGTTCATGGAAGATATCTGTAAGTTGTCAAAAATGTACCTCCAAGAAATTAACACTAGATCTCTGAAAATATTAGGGAGCCACTTCTATAAAATCTTAATTTTCCTTATTATTAGTGTTATTTTTAGGTCATAAAAAGACAGAAATATTTTTCATAAAATTAGCATTACCATGAAACCTAAACTATAAGAAGTATTTTTCACCTATCAAATTGGCAAAGGAAAAAAAATGAGAGAGAGAAAGGGAAAGAAAAAAACCCACACAGACGAAAATACACAGTATTTGTTCGCATGGGAAATATAGATCATTTTAACCCCTTGCAATGAAAATGTAAGTTGCTACAGCCTCTATGGAGAGCGTTTTGAAAACATACCTAAAAAAGCAAAAATCTACATATGTTTTGCCCCAATAATGACACTAAGAATTTATTGTAAGGTAATAATCATAACTATATGCAAGAGGTTTTTGCAATAAGGATGCTCACTGCAACATTTTAATAACAAAAATGTAGAATCAACCTAAATGTCAATGTTAGCAAATTCAAGTTTGGCAAATCCATGCAATGGGATTGAGACATAGTATAGAAATGTAGGTAATAACAATAAATTTCACTATAAACATGGATTTTTATATGCACCCAAACAAATGAAAGGATATGATGCAAAACACTGATTATATCTATGTGGGGAGACAAATGATATTGATTTTCTTCCCCTAATCCCTTACAATGAACATATGTTATTTTCTGATCAGAAAAATCAATAATCATTACAATTTTGTTGGTATAAATCTTATAAAATATATTAATAATGCCCAGAGATCCAGAACAGAGGAGTTTGGCCCTGAGTTCCCCTAATTCAAGAGGATGTGGATGAACCTTGTGACCCTTCTGAGCTGTAGGCTGGGGAGGCTTGTGATTCACAGGTTACTTATATAAGAAGCACAATATCCCTTGTTTCAAGGCGCTCAGCAAGGTTCCCATCCTTGGGAAGTACTGAAGGCCTGTTCCAATCTGAGAAGCTAACCAATTACCTCTTTATCCATGGCCCATGCTGCTTCTGGAAATTTCTCAACTAGAAACTGTAAAAACATCTCATTTGGCACTGAGCAGGTTTCTTAATAAATAATAAGCCAATTCAGACTCCTACCTAGATAGGGAATACTGGGAACCATCTTCAGGCTTCGGATATATTCCCGGGTCCGCTTGTAATTATCTTCTTTAGACATCAGGTAGTCCAATTTCTCAAAGGTGGTCTTGTCTTTTCGATTCAAAAGCTGAAGTGACAAGAAAATATAGAGTATGAGAGAGAAGAGAAATAAACCAGAAGAAACTTAAAAAAAAAAAAAGGCTAATAACTGTGCACAAAGACTGAGGGAAATGTCCTAAATGACACATCTGGGGTGTACCAAGTCCTGGATACAACTGAAGATTTTAAGAGGCTGTTACATGCAGAGATGAAGTTTCATGGCCTCGATTTTGTCATTTTTCACAGAATCTCACACTTGGAAGATATCCTCCAAAGCTACCTAGTCCATAATTCGAAATGATGCCACGACACCCTGCACACCTGCCTCCATGGGTGCACAGACCCTGCAACAGCAGGGGGCTCACAGAGCAAGGCCCATTCCAGATGCAAGGTCCCCCAGAGTTTCTGCACCACTACATCAGGTCTCTCCCTGGCTCCATGGCTTCTTGCTTTTTCCTCAACATCTTCACCACTGCTGAAGGCCCCAGGAAATTTGACACGGTCCACTCGTGTGTGTTGTGCCCACAGCCAGGCTGCCTCTCCCATCTAGGCTATCCCAGATTCCCTGCAGTTGATGGCCATGCCATATTTATAGTGGGTACAGTATTTTAATCCAAAGAAGCCAAGCTTCTTTTCCAAATGCAGTCATCCTCGGGGTGATTTAGTTAAGCAAAGAGAGGATGAGCATATACCCACAGCCACAGGTACATAAAGACCCTTTATGACTGAGATCTCCGGTATGTAAAGGCTGGTCACCAGGGAAGGGATGGTCATTGTGCATAAGGAGCCTTCTTGGAAGGAAGAAATAGAAATCTGAACTCCTGGTTTTCCAGACTCATGTTGTGGTTGTCCTGCAAGTCCCAAGCTAAGACCCAGTGCCAGGAAATGGCGAGAAGTCTCCTTAAATAAAATGGCTTTGAGGAAAGGAGTCTAGGCTGGGAGACCTGGTTTCACAAGAGGATTTGGGGGAGGGTCACTCAGAGAGGGCTGGCTTTGGCACAGCATGTGGCTGATGATGGGAGCTCCCCCAAGTTTAGCTTTCAGAACCCAGTGCCTCCAGGATTTGAGATCAATGGCTGAGCCCAGCAGGACATACAGGGCATCTCTGGTCAAGCCTGGTTTTGGGCCCCTGATGGTTGGTGCAAGGATGTGGGCCTGCGGCCCTGCCACGTCCATCAGACTCAGTAGGCCAGTGTTCAATTGCCCCATCATGCAGCACAGAGAAGTGGAACGGTCACTGTCCAGCACCAGGGGAAGCAAACCTTTTGTACTCAAGTAACCCCTTTGGGTTTAGTACAAATATAGTGCAGTTCCTAGGACCTGGGTCTGCAAATCCCAAACTCAGGCCACGCCTGGTGCCTCAGAGAGCCCAAACTGCTCTGGGAAGGCCCTGCCCACTTCCTTGATCCTTGCCCTCCAGAGTCACAGAGGATGCAGCCATACGACAGCACAGCTAAGCAGTGACAGCTTAAGGACTTCAGGGAAGAGAGGCAAAAGAATTAGCTGAAAAAAAGGTCCCAGTGCTGAGGAAGTTGGAGAATAAATAGCAAGCTTTTTTTACCCCACTGAGAAATTCAGGACATATGAAAGTAGAGATGCTACACAGATGCTAGGGACAACGGTTTCTTAACTGGCTTGTGAATCTGAAGCTGCTACTCAGTATGACATGAACAAATGCACAGGAAATAACACGATCTCCCATTTGCTTTTTATACACCATAATGTACACCTCATCTGATCTTTACAAAGCCCAGTGACAAAGACAGAGCCAGAACCAGCAGGTTCGACATCACAGAGGTGAAGTGACCTGTCTGAGAATCCTTGGGGAATGTGACTCAATAGAGGAGAGGGACGTATATTACAGCAACGCGGTAAGCAAACAGAGACCAAGAATCCAGACAAATAAATAAATTATGGGCAAGGGAAGTGTCAAGGAAAGCTCTACATAGAAAGGAGCATTTGAAATGAACATTTAAGGGTGAGAAATTCACTACAGAACAACATACACCCAGATCAGAACCAGATACTCTAGCTGTGAACTGCCCCCTTGTAAAGCTGAGCAGACTTCTGACTCTGTTGGCCGGGAGGCCATTTCTTTACCAAATGCAACCTAGAACCCCACTGAATTCTTTGGCAATCACCCATGTTCATGCAGCAAACAAATTCCTGTTATCCTCACACACTACAGCTGAGCCATGCTGCCATCCAATGCTTCCACCACTGGTCTCTGGACCGAGCTGGGGGACTGCCCATGTCCCCTGCCATGTTCAGCCTCCCTGCCTAGCCTGTCAAGTGCCTCTATGCATGGTACCCCAGAGGTGATCAGCCTGTCATCTGTGTCCTGGATACGCACAGATGGATTTGACCAGGCCAATATGAGGTTGTTCCTGAAAATCACCCTGTACATTTACTTCAAACCAATAATTGGGGTTCGTTAGCAGAGTGAGACAACCAAAGGCAGCCACATTTGTGTGCTTCCTAAATTTAAAACGATGCTCCTCCAGGTCATACCTCCCTCTGTTAACCTTGCCTCTACACACATACTTCCTACCAACCCCCTCACAACCCCTCACCACCCCCGCCAACCACGCACATTCACATACACATCCAGAAGGGCTGGATCTGGTTAACTTCACTCATCTGTTCCATTCTGTGCCCACAAATGAAATTCAGGATGGCATCAGATTTCTGAGGAGTAATGCACAGGATGCCAGAAGACTCAGAACATTTATTTCCCATACATGTATTTGAAAACTACTTGAAAACTTCCTCTAGCAAAATAAAGGAATAAACCAAAAGATATGGGACATAGGAAACAGTGGATCCAATCCAGGAGTAGTAAATGGAGGCTCTGGGATGAGAGATGAACAACAGGCCTTCAGAATGACTGGTTCACATAGTATCAGCCCTGGAAAAGATGTCTCCAGAGAAAGAGAAGTCTCAGTAGGAAACCTGATAGGATAGCACGTTTGTCTGGGGAGGAAATGGATCTATTTATTATACACAGTAAAAAATTAAATTAAAATAAAATAATTTTAAGATTTTATAAATTGTGTAAAAGTCTCATAACATACTATAAAACACATGTTTATTATATATAAAATAATCTAAAAATTATATATTTATCATATATATACATATGTGTATATATATATAACTTTTGACTTCCCAAAAACTTAACTACTAACATCCTATTGTTGACCAGAATACAGACAATATAAACAGTCAATTAACACATATTTTGTATGTTGTATGTATCATATACTATATTCTTACAATAAAGCTAAAGAAAATGTTATTAAGAAAATCATAAGGAAGGGGCGCCTGGGTGGCTCAGTTGGTTAAGCGACTGCCTTCGGCTCAGGTCATGATCCTGGAGTCCCGGGATCGAGTCCCGCATCGGGCTCCCTGCTCAGCGGGGAGTCTGCTTCTCCCTCTGACCCTCTTCCCTTTCATGCTCTCTATCTCTCATTCTCTCTCTCTCAAATAAATAAATAAAATCTTGAAAAAAAAAAGAAAAGAAAATCATAAGGAAGAGAAAATACATAAATAGCACTGTACCGTATTTATCGAAAAAATTCTGTAAGTGGACACACGCAGTTCAAATCCAGGTTGTTCAAGAATCAACTGTATTATATAAAAATCTGGTAAAATATTTGTAATAATATTTTATACATATATGTATGTGTGTATGTACCTACCAGATATACCATCTATCTACCAGATAGTAAACATATATCAAATAACATTATATATTTCACTATTATAAATTAGATACACTACAATACTGTAATATATATACTATATTTTAATATTATACTATAATTATATACCACTATAATACTACATTATGTAACATTATATATTTTAGCTGGTAGGTAGATGGTAGTTAGAGTAAGAATTTTTTAAGGGAATTAGAAATTCCAGGGAAACAAAAAGGTATTCCAGGAAGGACATGTTATTCATAGTTTACTACTTGACTATACAAAGAACTATATTTACACATTTCTACTAACTAAAACACTGAATACTCCTTTAACAAAGTGATTTAACTATAGCAACATGAGTGTTTTGTTTTGTTATTCTAAGTAGGTTCCATGTCCAGTGTGGAGCCCAACTCAGGGCCTGAACTCACGACCCTGAGATGGATCTGAGCTGCGATCAAGAGTCAGATGCTTAACCGACGGAGCCACCCAGGTGCCCCAGTAATATGAGGGTTTTTGAAGAAAGAGAAAAGGTAGTTCAGGAAAACTAAACCAACATCCATCGTACAAAGAAGTCACCAACTATTATCTAAGGTGAATGGTTCAAGAAATTGTAGCAAAAGCACATGGGTGGAAATGTGACAGAAACTACCAGAAGAAACCACTGAAGAACTGGAAGTGGTTGCCTCTGGGGAACTGGGTATGGAGGATGGATCAATGAGTCTTAGTTGTTTCACTAAGCCTTTCTGTACTTAGTGATTTTTAAAATTAATGTGCATGTATTATGTTGAAAAAATTCTTTTAAGACTTAATTGTTTAAACATAGGGTTCATTTATTCAAAAAATAACAGCATTTATTCATGCATGTTTTAAACTTTTATTACAACTAGAGCCATAAACTCACATGAACTGAAGGTCCTTGAGATTTCAGACCTTAATGGAAGCCTCAGGAAGGAGCCAACAAAACTACATACAAGAAAATAAATTACTTGCCTGCATGAGTCAGACAGATACTGAAAGCTTTCATGCTCAGGAAAAGAGGTAAGAAAATAAGATCAAGGGGCGCCTGGGTGGCTCAGTCGGTTGGGTGCCTGCTTTTAGCACAGGTCATGATCCCAGGGTCCTGGAATCAAGCCCCACAGTGGACTCCCTGCTCAGCAGAGAGCCTGCTTCTCCCTCTCCCTCTGCTGCTCCCCCTGCTTTGCACGCTCTCTCTCTCACTCTCTTTCTCAAATAAATAAAATCCTTAAAAAAGAGAGAAGAAGATAAGATCAAGGAAGAGTTCACTTAATACAATAGGAAACTTCACTCTGGCACAGCTGAAGCCGTGAGGCTCTCTGAGATTTCCCCCACAATATTTATAATGACTGGGGTTAATTGTGCAATTACATGTGTCTCCCTCAGCAAATAGTGAATTCCATGAAGGCAGCAACCATGCTGGTTGTGTTCCCGCCACTATTTCCTCAATCTGGTATGGTTCTTGACACAGAAAGTACACTGCCTAAATATTTGGTGAATAAAAGAGTGGAAAAACTAACAATGATAACTTAAAAATCCAAATTCTTGGAAAATTCTGAAAACTCCAATAACTCTTGGGTAAAAGAAAAAAATAAAAGCCAGGATTATGGACGATTTACAAACCACAATGAGAAACCATACGTTAAGCTATGTGATGAGGCCAAAACTGTACTGAGAGGAAAATGCATGGTTTTAAACTCTTTTTAAATTAAACAAGTAAGATTATAAATGAACTAAACATTCAACTCAAGAAGCTAGAAAAATGGGTGGGGGGTAAGTAAGGGAAATCGATTAGTAGATAAAATTAGAAATTGATATGTTACAAAACAAAACTAAATGCCAAACCTATAGAAACAATAACTAGACCCGAGAACTACTTTTTATATCAACAAACTAGGTAAACCCTCTCTACAAACAGGGCAAAAAGCAAAAATATAGAACATTAGGATTGAGAAAGAGTCTGTGACCACTGATGCAAAGTACACTAAAATTACAAAGTAAAAATCAAGCCGCAGGATACTGATATTACATAATTTTCATGATACCAAGTGTCAGCCACACGGGATAAATGGGACTCATAAACCACGGGGTCAAAAGCCAGGAAGATCACAAATCTTGGTCAAATAGGTTGCTTTTGGAAATTTCCCTTATCACACACACTCTGAGAAGCTACATGTGGCACTTGTATTGGACTAATGATGAAAACTTCCCTCATCTGGTAAATAGCTCAAATCTGGAAGCTGTCTCCATGGAGGGAAAAAGAAAAAGTCCCTCCAAATCTTCTTTATGAGGACACTGGTATCTTGTTCCCTCGCCTTGAGAGAATAACTTTTCTTGATACGTGGAAATGCTTTCCAACAGAATAACATTTCTTGATACGTGAAAATGCTTTTCAACAAAGAGCCTGTTGCTCCAAATATGTTAAAACTGGCTCAAAATTCTATTTCAATTCCAGTGTCTACTGCTGGTATGGAAGGAATTTTTAGTTCTGTGGACGACCTATGGACCAATGGATTGAGCAGACTGAGTGTGGAATGAGCGAGGAGTAAAACAAGGGCACTTAGAAGAAGTCATTTTTACCTCTTTTGATACAAACCATCAGTTTCTGAGAAATAAATAAGCTACAAAGTCGTGTATCTAACGTAAACTACTTGCAATGGAGCCTGTCATAAGTAAGATAAGGGAAGCTTGTGACTTGGAAACTTCGTAGGTGTCCGGGATAGCCGTCTGTCCCCGTTTGTCTTTGACCTAAGGCCTTCTGAAACTCTGTACAGATAGAAGTTAACTTATGGAAAGTGTAGTCATGTCCACAGAAAGGCAAATTACGTTTCAAGAAATGCCACTGATTATCACGCTGGGAATACTAGTTTCACAGTCATTTAAAAAATTATTTTGGCATTCTGGAGTACCTGGGTGGCTCAGTCGGTTAAGCATCTGCCTTCAGCTCAGGTCACGATCTCAGGGTCCTGGGATCGAGTTCCGCACTGGGCTCCCTGCTCGGTGGGGAGTCTGCTTCTCCCTCTCCCTCTGCCTGCCACTCCCCCTGCTTGTGCGCTCTCTCTCTCCCTCAAATAAATAAATAAAATCTTTAAAAAAATTATTTTGGCATTCCTTATGTAACTATGAAAGTACAGTACTCTGGATTATCTTTTGATAGTATCTTACTGGTTGTAATATTTTACTGGTTCTCTCACTAATTAAGGACTTAAAATCTTTGGCAAGTTTTCATTTTATATCTATATGAGTCATGAGTTCACCTTTTAAAAATATCATCCTTTAACAGTTTACATGCACACACACATATATACATACATTTGCATGCATACATACATAATCTATAATCTTATAGGACAATTTTTACCATGTGTTTCCAATAATTTTGCTAAATTTTAAAAATTCTGCTCATAGTAACCCAGGGAGACATTCTCACAAAGCTACCAAAGTAGAGCCAGAAGGTTGAGACTTGTCCCCAAATGGAAGCTTGCCAAGGACCCATCCTGTCTCCAGAGTTGGTCTGAGTAGGTGAAGAGTCAGGCATCAAATGTGTGTCCCCATTTGTCCAACCTGGTTGAAAAATGAAAAAGGCTAGCTAAGACAGGGAGGGTAAGAAACAATATGAGAGGGCTCTGGAGAGAACAGACTCCATTATGGGGAGGAGCACCTTCAGGAAGAGGTAGTTAGAGAAACAAATCTCTAAGGATTTCAACCAGTAAAGACAGGGCTGGAGAGGGCCTCAAAGCCAAAAAAAAAAAAAAAAGTACAAACAGTGGCCTGGAGGTAGGAACACACAGGGATGCTCAAGGGAGTAGCAGTTTGGCAGAAATGTTGCTTTGGACAAGACTGGAAAGGTAGTGCACTCCTATGTCTACTGTGCAGCACTATTCACAATAGCCAAGATATGGAAGCAACCTAAAAGTCCATCAACAGACAAATGGATAAGGACAATGAGGTATTTATATACAATGGACTATTATACAGCCATAAAAAAGGATGGGGTTGTGCCATCTGCGACATCATGGGTGGACCTACAGGGTGTTATGCCAAGTGAAATAAGTCAGACTGAGACAGACAAGTGCTATATGATTTGACTCAGAAACCAAATGAAAAAACATTTAAGAAACAAAAAGCAGGAGCAAACCTGTAAATCCAGAGAACAAATTAATGGTTGCCAGAGGCAAAGGGGTTGGGGGGATGGGCAAAATGGGTGAAGGGGAGTGGGAGATACAAGAGTTCGGTTGTGGAATGAATAAGTCATGGGAATAAAAGGCACAGCAGGAGGAATATAGTCAGTGATACTCTAACAGTGTTGTGTGGTGACAGATGGTGGCTACACCTATGAGCACAGCATAATGTATAAACTCGTGAGTCACTGTGTTGTACACCCGAAACTAATGTAACATTGTGTGTCCACTACACTCAAAAAAATTAATAACAATTTTAAAAAGACTGGAAAGGTTGTAGAGAGATGGAAACTTGCCACTTGGCTAAGTATGTTTTTAGCGTCGCCATTTGGAAACCACAGACATATGATGACCATTTTGGCTACTCGTTCTACTCTTCCCATACATCCACTTGACTTGCAAACAGGGCACCAATCACAATAGTTAAGCATGAACAGCAAATACTAATCAAAGGGGGAAAGAATGAATTGACTGTGGCCATGTGTGAACAGGGAATCCCTGTGGCCAGCTCTTGCATCTCTCCCGCACATGGCTTGGGCCACTGAGTGGCTATGTTGCTGGTGGTGGCAGATGCTCCACTGGCCACAGCGGAAAGGTTATGGTTTGTTTTTTGAGGTCAGGAAGTAGGTGTGAAGTAGGTATGAAACCTTTCAGTATTTGCTGCCGTTGCAAAATGTCTCTACTGTGTCCTCTACGCTCTGCAGTACGTTCACTACCTGTGAGCATTCATTAAGCACCACACTCTCAAATATAAGTTTCCCCCTAAAACACCCATCGAGACATACCAATCCTCTTATCCCAGCTCTGCATCTCCCCTGACTCTCAGGGACTGCTCGAGTCCAGGGTTAGAAATCCAAATGATGGTTAAAAATTGGCTGACATTATATGCATTATTATAAAACTGGGGATGGTGAGTGAATGTTCAAATGGCAGGTTAAAAAGAACAGCATCAAAAGGATTATATCAGAACTTCCCGCTTTGGAAGAGTAGGGGGCACAGAGCCCCCAACCAAGCAAAGAGTATGAAAAACCAAGTGAAGACACTGGAGCTCTTCAGGGCGATCACGCCAGCAGTGGTGTGAGGAAGGGCCCGGGAGATCAGCAGCAAGGAGAGCAGCCCAAAAACAGTGATGACCTCAGGTCAGAGATAACCAGGCCTGGCTCATTCGAGAACAGTCAAAACTAATGCTAACAACAATAACAGCTACAGTTAATACTCACCCAACACACTTCCCGATGTGCCAGACACAGTCCTCAACATTTTTTCATATATTTACTCATTTAATCCTCACCATAGAGGCAGGTCCGAGGCTAAGCCCGGGTATCTGATTCAAGAGCCTATGTTCTTAATCTCCATGGGACACTGCCCCTCACTGCTTGGCCTGGGGTTCCCACACCAATTCAGGTCTTGTGTACTCAGACCCCATAGCTGCCTGAGGTACAGGCTGGGGTGACAGTTCCCCCCCATAGGTGAGTTTTTTTACTCATGCTTTCATGGGGCTCCCCCAGGCTGGACAGAGATGTTTTGATGGGTGACACTTGAGGGTTCTCAGGTTCCTATGGGTAGCTGAGTTCCAGCCCCCCTTGTGCACGAGGCCTGCAACCTGGACCTTCCTCCCATGCACTCAGGAGAGCCCCAGAGCAGCCGCAAAGCCGATACACAGTGGCTTCTCAACTGTGCTCACAGTGCTGACTCTGAGAGCATGCTTTATTTCCAGCACATGGTGACTTCCCTTTCTTGGCTTCTGGTTCAGCTTTGCATCTTGGTTTTTAATTTGGTTGTATTTTATCCAGCATTTATTTGTGTTTGTGTGTTTGGAGCAGGCAATCAGGAGGGAGGGGCTTATTCCCCAACAGCTCTGTCTACCATATTGCCTCAAAGTCCAAAACACAATCTGCTAAGAGAGTCTTCTGGCACTCACGATCACTTCCTGGAAACCAAAGCTTGATTTCAAACGTGCCAAGCGTGAGCTGTCAAAGGAACATGCAAGCAGAGGGCTGTGTGGAGCAGGCGTGGGAACAAGGGTCTAGGGCTGCAGAAGGAGGCTGAGCGTGAGCTGCAGAGACTGCCTCCACTGGGCTCTGAAGTGATGGTGAAGCTCTCCTTGCCATCGGGTCCCCAAGGGATAGGAAGCAGATGGGAGGGCGGGAATTGGGGTCAGAGCCTCACAGAACACTTACATCCAGTGGGCGAGAGGAACAAAAGCAGTCAGGGAGGAACCAGTTGTCAGAACAGCCAGAAGAGGACTAAGCCAAGGAAAGGAGATTTTTCAAGAAGGGGGTAATGAAGTATCCAATGTGTGGCAGTGAAAGGAAGGTGAGGGTGACAATGTCAGCAGAGTTCATGACGGGGACCTTCTGAGAAGCAGTGCAGTCACGGCTATGGGCAAGGACAGGGGGATGAGTAATTGGAGACACAAACACTGGTTTCCCCTGCCCTCCAACCCCTCACCCCCTCACCCATCTTGCCTCCCACCTGAGCCTTGGCTCAGGAAAACCTGAAAGAGACAGCCCATGCCTACCACCACCTTCTCAACAACATCAGAGGAGGGCCCCTGGGGCACTACATCAGACACGGGGAGCAGAGGTATTGCCTGAATAAAAGACTCGAAAGTCCGAAATATGTGAACGTCACACATCTGCCTTCTCAGGACCTTTGCAAAGTGGCTGTTCTCCAAACTGCAGAGCTTGATGACCCTGTGTCCCCAGGTGTCTGGAGAGGTTCCGTTTCCAGGTCCCCACCCTGCAGACCAGGCCACCTGGCCCAGTGGCTAGGATTTCCCCTTGCTGCTGCGGATGAGTCAAACTGCCTGGATCAATTCAGTAGGAAAGAGCAAATCATGATAGGAACATGCAGAGAGCCAGCAGAGCTGTGTGCATGCGCGCGCGCGTGTGTGTGTGTGTGCGTGTGTGTGTGTGTGAAGCACATGACTATAATTACTGTAAAGAGTGACTCACCCAAACTCCAGGAATTCCATACCCGCAGGTCACTCATAAGTAAGTCAGCCTCCTCCTGGGACCACCCTGACCAGAGAAAAGGCTTCACCATCATCCTAGCTGCTCAGGCCCCAAACCTAGAAATCCTCTTCATTCCTTTCTTTGCCTCCTCTCCAACATCCCACCACACAAATCTGCCAGGTCTGCCTTCAGAATGCCTCCCTTATCAGTCTCTTCCTCTCCTGTGTACTGCCACCTCCCCACCCCAACCAACACCACCGCACTAGATGCTGTCTGACCTTCTGACCAGGCCCCATTTCCCATCCTGGCCCCCTGCACTCCCTGCCCAGTTTGTTTTCCACACAGTAGCAACAGTAATTTAAAAAACAAAAAATGAAAAGCAGCTGTAAGCCAGATCATGTCCGGCTCTGTGCACTTGAAACAGAACCTAACTCCTGTCCTGGGCTGTAAGCCCGTCACAACGGGCCCGCTGCCCATCCACGGCATCTTGCATCAATCTCCTCCTGGCCCACAGTGCCCCTGCCACACTGGCTCTGAGTTTCTTGATGGCACCAAGTTTCTTCGCACTGCCTGTACCCTCGTCCCGGCACAGCCGGCTCCCCATGTCACTCGGGCCTCAACTTAGTGCAGTCTTCCTTCTCAGAAAGGCCTTCCAGGATGCCCCACGCTCCAGCAGACCCCAGTCCTCCTCTCTCACACCCTCCTGTCTTGGTCTCCTGTGTCACTCCCATTCCCACAGGACAGTTCTTCGCTCACTGCTTCACACACTCAACAAACGTTTATCCATCACTTCTTACACCAGCAAGACGAGACACGCGTTCATCCTCCCTCAATAATGTGTCTGTCAACTCTGACCAACACAAAAGCCCATAAAGATGGGGCCCTTGACCGTAGCCTGAAGGTCTGGCACGGAGGGAGCATTCGGTAAATATTTGATTTGTAGAATGAATAAGAGCCGCACGGTAGGGCGTACTCAGGAAACCAGAATTGACCGAGTCTGTCTTGCGCACGTCGCATGGCCTTGAGGCAGCCAGTACTCGTAGGAGGCCCCCGTGCAGGGATGAATCAGACCCCGCCTGTGTTTTTCCAGGCCAGCAGAAGGTGACTCCCTCCCTGTTTGCACATAAGCCAGCATTTACTAGGGCCTATTGTGTGGGACCTGTGCTCAGTGTCAGTCTCCAACCCATCCCAAGTCACTCAGTTGCTGGCACCCTGCAGGCAGCCACGGACAGGTCAACGGGCTGCCCTGCCCTACAGCTAATGACCAACTGGCCCTCGCTGGAGGTCATCCATCGTGAAACCAAGTGGCAGGTCTCTGACACACCCATAACTCCCTTCTGTCCAGGTTTCCCAGATATCCAGGGTTTCAGTGCCACCCCAGGGAGAGCACTTGGGGAGCTAGTCACAGCCTATCCCTGAGGGTCCGAGTGCCAGTCTCACTTCCCAATGTGTGTGCCTCTTTCTCCTTTGCCCTATGCCCAGCCTGACTCCAACATCAGGCGGCAGCACCAACAAGCCATCCAGTACCGTGGCCGAGAACACAGACTGTGCACGCCAGGAGAACAAGACTGCGTCACACCAGCTCCGGCACTCGCCAGCCCTGGGATCGTCGTCAGGCCACCACACCTCTTGGAGCCTCAGTTTCCTTCTCTAAAAAATGAAGACTCTAGGGGCACCTGGGTGGTACGGTCAGTTAAAGTGTCCAACTCTTGGTTTCGGCTCATGTCAATCTCAGGGTCACGAGACAGAGCCCCACGTCAGGCTCTGCATTCAGCACAGAGTCGGCTTGGGTTTCTCTCTCACTCTCCCTCTGCCCTCCCCACCTCCTCCTCTCTCTTTAAAATAAATAATTTTTTTAAATGAAGACTATAAAAGCACTGACCCTCTGGGCTGCTACAGCAGTGTCTCCTATGCTCCTGCTCCTCCCAGCTCTGTGGGCCCATGAGGTCTCCCCAGTACCAGGTCAAGGGAGAAGTGGGGGGAGGGGAACAGCTCTTTTTTGGCAATACTTCTATGGCTAACCTCATTGCCAGAAATGGTAGCAAATGAAAGAAAAGATTCAGCACAATAGACATATACAATGCGAACAACAAGCATATACTCAGCTGGGCACCAGGGATACAAAGAAAAATCAGACCTCATCATGAAAGAAGGCAGTCGAAGGGAGAGGCAGACCTGTCGACAAAACCACAGAGCAGATATGCTGTGTGCTTGTAACAACAGGTGTGGAGAGAGTATCAGGAAGAGATGCAGCCGCCAATTCCACTGGGCTGGGGTGATCTGGATGAAGGTGAAAAAGGATGACTCGGGCCCCCTCCATTTCCCAAATGCTCTGTGCCAACCACTGTCCTAGGGCCAACGGGACAGGTGAATGAGAGGTGGCTTGCAAGACCCCCTTTCTGACCTCACCAACTATACAGCTTCTGCAGGTCATGGAGAGTCACCACATTGCTGACAGTGAGGTTTGTGCACACCGAGATTCATAATTCATCTCTCTGAGTCCGCACATAGCTCCCAGTAGCCCAGGAAAAAATAACAGCATCTAAATAATGGAAAATTCCTTTGAAAAAGACTCTCTAGGCAACTTTTGAAAAAGGATGGACTCAGGGACTCACAGGCCT
This sequence comes from Callorhinus ursinus, assembly GCF_003265705.2. Lineage (NCBI taxonomy): Eukaryota > Metazoa > Chordata > Mammalia > Carnivora > Otariidae > Callorhinus > Callorhinus ursinus. The sequence continues at coordinate 4,854,177 of NW_027397086.1, forward strand.
GGCAACAACAGGAGAGACCAGTGACTTCCAAACTTGCTTTCGACCTCCCAAGCCACTGCTGACCTGAAATCCACCCAGGAGCCCAGTACATCAAACTGATGTAAACAGAGCTGCTCTGGTGGGAACAGTGCCAAGGTGTCTCCTTGGCACCTTCCTCCTCTTCCCCATCCCCTGGTGGCCATCAAGGCAGCTCCACGGAACCCTTGGGGCTCCACGAAGCACTGACACAAAACCACTCATCTAGGCCAACCTCTGAGTAGATAGAGGGAAACAGAAGTCCCACAGAAGTCATGCTCTGAACAGCGGCTGAACACAAACCCAGTTTCTGACTCTAGGCTAAGACGTCTCGCTCCACTTTGCTAGGGCTAAGGGTCTACGGAAAATAGCAATTTAAAAAAACAAGGCTCATTTCTGATCACCTACAACATAATCCCTAAGTGTTTTAAAGGTCCCTGAATTAGCCAAGTATGAAACTGAGCCCAGCCCCGCAGACTGGCAGAAAGAAGTTTGGAAATGAGTTGCAGAAGCACAGCTGACAATTCCATATAGTTTCCTTCAGTTCCATGGGACATAAACAGGTCTTGAAAGGTTTGGGCTGTGTGGCCGTGGGAGACCCTGGACCAGGCGGGCCAGGAGGTGAATGCTAATGAGCTATGGAAATAGCAATTACTTCCCCCATGTCAGGCACTGTGCCAAGCTAAGGAGGATAAAGAGGTCTGAGATATTTTTAAAGTATTTTTACAACAGAAAAACTTTCCTACAGCCTCAATTATATAACTATCAGACTCCACCTCTGAGCTGAAATTATCCATGGCCTTCAGGAATAAAAACAAAACAAAACCCCACTTCTCTCTACATGAGGACCACAGGTTTCTCCAGAGAGACTTGTAGCTATAGGGCAGCTGCGAACCATCAGCCCAGAGACCTTCCCACGGGCAGTTCGGAGCCTGTCAGAGAAGAATGCCAGCCAAGTGGAGGGCAGAAGTCATGTCACTGACCCAGCCACCACATGTGACGTTATGGGTCCAGGAAGGTCCACTTGAGGGGGCTCTGGCCCCAGCCATGTTGCCATCCTCACAACTTCCTCGTCCCAAAATGAGGCTCAGGTCCCTGAAGGAGACAGGATCCCAGGGAACCCACAGTAATCCTCTGTGACTGGCAAAGGGCAGATAGAGAAAGCCTTCGGGGGCTCGAGGAATGAAGAATTTCACCAGTGAAATGAGAGCCAAAATCAAAGGAATTAACTTACAGCCCAAGTTTTTGTCAGCCTGAAGATGGGTGCACTTTGTAATGCTGATACCACAGACATGAGAGAATGAAGGTTGTTGAGTTCTAGAAGTTTCTGGAAAAAAAAAAGATATGGAATAGATTATTTTGCTGCTATAAACAACAGAACAAAAACATGCTCAAGTGTTACCAAATGTTGTCATATTTATGAAATTCAATTATACTTAAAAATATCTCATGTAGAAAATATAGTTCTATGGAGTTCATAGAAACCATATGCTCTTTTTCTTTCAAATTGTCAAAAGGTGAGTCTGCATCTAAAACACCTGCAAAATTTTATAAGCTGACTAGTCTGGTTGCTGGATAGAAACGTGGCTCGGGATAAAGTTTGATAATGTCCTTTATGTTCTTTTTTTAGACAAATCAGAACTGTCCCAGCGGGCTTCTGTAAACTGAAGCCTTGGCTGTGCCCACAATATCCACGTGGGTCTTCTGCGACTACCTTACACCCAGAACGAGAGGGGCTGAGGGAAGATGTCACCAATCTGTGTGATCCCCTCCGCCAGGAAGAGAGAGCTCTGGCTTCTCGGTCAGTTGACCATATGCTCCTTTGAACCAGACCCCACACTGGTGAGAACACTTGGATTCAATTCAGTCTCACACAAGTTCCCTACCATGGAAGACAAGAGTAGGGGACACAGCCTAGAGTAAGTACAGAAAGATGTAACCGCTCTGTTCTAGGTTTGGTGCTGAGGGAAACCTGCTAACGGGGACTGGGGTCCACTTCTCATTCTTGGGAGCCAGTGAGGTTTGGGCTAGCGAGCGGGCTCCATGGCTCCAATCCCAGCTCCCAATACCCGTGTGTCCTGTAGCGAGGTGCCTGAGCCTGCATGCTCATATCTACAACAAGGAAGGTAACCACGGCACATATGCTACATGGGATGGTGCGTGCAAAGTGCCAGACCAGTGCCTAGCACCAGGGTGAGTGCTCTGTGCCTTGTGGGCTGTTCATCCCTTACTGGGAAGACTTCTCTCCTGCCTGCCCCCTCACTTGTCTTGGGTATACCAAGCTCAGATGCCCCTTCCTCTAGTATGTCTTTCCTGACCCTGTTCCCAAATCTAGGGAGCTTGGGGACCTTGTCTGTGTTGCCACAGCAGTGTGTGCATTTCCTTAGCACACTGGACTTTAGTCGCTTTTACCCGCTTCTCTCTCGCCCTGGACCACGTGTTCCCTGACAGCAGGGGTGAAGCTGCATCTGCCGTCATATCCCTAGGGCCTCATACAACACACAGTAGGGCCTAGTGAAATGAATGAATAAATAAAAAGGCCTTATGCCTAGTCCTCGCGGCTCTGTTCCTACTCAGAGATTTCTCCTTTACCACACAAGTTAATACTTCCTTTCATACATCTTGTAACAATCTCTAATTGTTTCCTGTGTGTAATAATAGATTCTCAGAGAGGACTGAATTTCATCCTATGTATCTGAATTGCTATGCCTGTCACACAATTTCTTTTAGAGCTGAAGGTCCTCTGGGTGATCCCCTAATCCACCCCTCTCATTTTGTAGACGGGAAACCAAGGCCCAGAGGAAGGAGGGGCCCGCACAAGAACACACTTGGTGCACCGTGCCAATACGATGAGCCACTGTTGGAAGATGGCAGAGATTAGGGAGGGATCGTTTTGGATTCTTTGGACAAGCACCGCAAACTCGTTGCCTGAAAGCACAGGAGGGCTAGAAGTCCATCCCGCTTTCTCTCATGGCCCAGCACGAACTCACTGACAGTAACAAGCATCGTCAAGCCCAGCCCCAGCATGGTCCCAAGCACTTCAGAATGCACATGACGTCCAAGTGTCTGTTGCCCCTGACATACTTATGGATGGATGCCCTTAACCTTCCCATGAGGGGCAGCGGAGCAGCTCTCCTGAAGGCCAAGAGACATGCTCCAGCTCACTCGCTGTAAGGTCCTGGGCAGGGACACTCACTTCTCTAAACCTCCCCTTCCTCCTCTAGAAGTGGGAGAATAACAATGTGAACTCCAAACATGATCATTTCAGTAGAGTGGCTGCTATGATGCCAGCTCATAAGGGCATCAGTAAAGCTTAGTGGGCCTAGGATCTGGCTGGGAACACATCACGTGCACATAGCACACAGCGACCCAGACAGAACAGCAGTGCGCTGCCCAGATGCAGGCAAGCCCTGTGGTCGCAGCAGCGTAAGGAGAGGAGCTGACAGGGTGATAAGAGTGGTCCGGGAGAGCGCGTGGCATCACTACCTGGGCTGCCTGACATAAGGGAAGAGGAGGGGGATACAGACGCAAGCCTGGTGCTCAACAACTGGCAAGGACAGAACCTATTGGGGGGCAGGAGGCGGGAGTGGGGGCCAGCAGGGTCACCGGGCCTAAGCCTGAAGCTCAGGATGGAGGTGGGGTGAGCTCTGCTGACTGCGGACAAAACTGCAGGATGGGATGATAGCTCGTAGCCCATCAAGCCCCAGTACTGGCTGAATCTGAAGCAAGAGGATGAATGGACCCTAGAGGGAGCCCCCATGGCCTCACAGAGAGTCTGAACAGCCAGCTAAAGAGAATGGTTGGCTGCCACAATAAAGGGTAGATGGCCATACCACCATGCGTGCACAGGGACGGGGAGCCTGAGTGGGCACCTAGGCCAGTCTTAAAGCCTACAGAAGTCAGGTCAGAGCCTTCTGTTTGAACCCAGCCCAGCATGCCCAGAGCAAAGTAGCTCTCAAAGTACTGAGGAAACACATTCTGTAAAAAGGAAGGAAGGGAGGGAGGGAGGGAAGAAAAGGGGGAGGGAGGGAGGAAAAAATAATAATAAAGAGCTTACCTTGGCTATTTTCACAAAATGGCTCAGGATTTCTGCCCTTATTTTTAAAGTCTGTGCTGTTAGAATTTCTCGAACAACCCAAAAACTGACCTGTAGAGTCAAATACACACACACACACACACACACACACACACACACACACACACACACACACACACACACACACACCAGAGAAGTGGTTAAATACTGGACCACCCATGTTGCCCTCACCCACCATAGACATGGATTTCCCAGAGGTCAGGAAGCTGGAAGAGCACAGCCTGGGGTTGCAGGTGGTTGAGGGTTCCTTTACGACACCCAGCCCTGCAAACGGGCCCCTCCTTCGGCACCTCCTCTGGAACACAAACAGCGGTGCCAAGAGAGACAAGTACCCCTATCCAGGGGAGTTACTGGGCCTCCACAACATATGAATGTCTCTGAAGCTGTGGCAGGAAATTTTGAGATGAATAGACAGATTCCTGCTCAGAAGGCCCCCAGTTGTGGGAAAACCATGGATAGACGGATAGACAAATGGCCAGACAAACGGATATGTTCACTGGCAGTACCACCATGAGATCTACACCCCCAGCCAGACCTCAAGTAAGTAGGATTCACCAATATTTGCACAATTGTAACAAATTTAATTTTCTAGGAGAGGTTCACCCAATAAATTATATAATATGAAATATCTTTCAAAGTTCCATAAAGCAATGCAGGTGAAGGGACATGTTTTTCTAGAGACCACTTACGCCAAAAGGACATGTTGGTACTTTGGGTTCAGAACATTATTCATGCTTAAAAACAAAACATTATCCATGCTTGACCTCTCACAGAAATCAACATTCTGGAGCCCCTGAATCCTTTTGGGAACAAGCAAGTTATCTACCAGGGTATAGCTGACTCACATGACACCTCAGTACAACACAGAAGGGGCTCCATGCCTAGAAAGTCTGGGAAGTGGTTTCTTTCTTGTTTATGTCTTGCTACTGGAACAACAGTGCTGTGTGACACACAGATGCCCAAGAGGAGAATGACAGCACAGCCGAGGGAGGGAAAGAGAGAGAGAGAGAGAGAGAGAGAGAGAGAGACAGCTGAGGAGAGTACAGGGATGTGTGGAGTTGAAAGGGAGGCAAAGGCATCTAAAATATAAAGAGAAATAGGGATATTCCAGAGTTAACAAAGCACCTCTACTGCTGCAACCAAAATTTTTCCCTTTCCTGAAGTAGTCACTTTTCAACGAGAAAACAAGAGTAACCGAGAATCAAAAATTTGCTTCTTATGTTAGGCAGGAATATTATAGAAAAAGTTTTTTCCGCGTAATTATCTGCGGTTGCCTCCAGGACATGCCTGGGTTTCCATAGAATCATTTTTTCCAAGGCATTGCCTAAAATTAAGTTCAGACTCAATCATTTACTAGCCAGTTATGGAAGAAAGATTTTCTGGACACCAAATGATACACCCATAAACCTTATATTTTAATACATGCACATTTTTATGCCATATAATCTCAAGTGTGATAGTTTATAATTTAATAGATTCCTGCATGCCAAAAAATCACACATATTTAAGGCATAATTATGGAACATGGCAGAGTTGATAATGATCTGCTACAGCACACAGTGTGCAGAGGCAACTCCGTGTCAGTTCAATTCAACAGACTTTCATGCAGCCTCTTGTGTGTGCAGGCTCTGGGCACTGTGAGTCCAGACCCTATCAGCCCTTGCCTGATACGGAGGTGACCAAAGAAGGTGGCAGGATCCTCTAGAAATCACATGGCAATCCTGGACGTGGAAGAGGTTCAACCGAAGCAGACTGGAACATGGGGGAGGTAATGACAGAGGAAGGCCCACTGGAAGAGGTAAACCTTGAAAAATGGGTAGACTTCCAGCAGGTAAAGATAGGATTGGGGTATGGCAGATATACATTACGACTGGGGAGGGCTGAGCGAACCGACTGGTCTGGAGTTGCAGGTGCCCTGTGGAATCAGGGTAGAGGGGGAATCAAAGCTGGGAAGGGCACTGAATGCCAGATGGGGGGGTCTGGAACACCAAGGTGACAAGAAGGTCCTTAGGTGCTATTCCACATGGGGAGACGTCCAGGGGCTTCCGAGCAGAGAAGTGACAGAGCCTTCTGTAGGGGCGGGGACACCCATCAGGAAGCTGATGCAATGGTCCAAGTGACAGGCAGGAGGCCTGAGCCAGGACCATGCTGAAGGAGATGGAGACAAGGGGCAGATAAGAAAGACATTACACAGGTAGAATCAGCAAAGTTTCAAACGTTTTTTATTCTCTTTTCTAACTACAAAATTTAAGAGAAGCTTAATGCAGAAAACAAGGGACACAGAGAGAGGCACCAAAGGCAGAACTCATTTGCACCCTCATTCTCGCATACAGACCACCCTGACAGCCATGTGGTTTCTGTCCTTCCACTCTCCTTTCCATACACAGAACACGTATCTGTCTTTTTCAACTAAATTGGTATATATTCATCATATTATCACAAGAATTTTTTAAGTGACTAAATATTCCTCTACAACATAATGTTTAGCAGCTGCCAAATATTCCATCTTAGGGATGTACCATCATTGAGTGACCTCCTATCGCTGCATAGCTTATTTCTAATCATTTTGTTGTACTAAACAATGCTGTGGTGAGCGCCTTTATACATACATATTTATTCATTTTTAATTAAGGTCTTAGGATAAATTCCAGTAAGGTGGAATGAATAAAAGCATGTGTACCGTTTTTTCAAAAGTATATATTAAAAAGTTGGCCTCCAAAAGGTCTATTTGTTTATCCATCAACAAGTTTGAATTGATCCATGTCTTCACGCACTGGCAAGTATCAGTTATTACAATTCTTTTTTTAACTAACCTAATGGACAAAATAATGTCTCATTGTTTCTATTTTGCATTTCTTTCTGAACTATTCAATTAACATCTTTTTTGTACTTTTTTTTCAGTTTTTTGTTACAAATATTTATGGGCCACTTGTACTATCTGCCTTGTGAATTACCTCCCCAGACCCTTACCCATCTTTCTAATGGGACATCTGTCCCCTTCCTATTGGTAAGTAAAAGTTCTTTGTGTAGTAAAGAAAATACATTAACCCTTTGTGGGCCATATACTGTACCAAGAATGTAGAGAAATTGGGTACTCTTATACACTACTTGCGGGGGGTATAAATTCATAGGACCATTTGGAAAAGCAACTTAAATATACCTTTCAAGATGTTAAACTTACATTCTCCCTAGAATTTTTATCTTATGAAAACAGAAATTTGGAGGAACTCATCTACAAGGATTCACCAAAGTACTGTTTTCAAGGAAAAAGAATAGGGGAAAAAATGCCCATCAATAGGAAACTGGTTACATATATAATGGTATCACCTCAGACTTTGGAAAGAAGTCGCTATGGAAGGAAGTGAGCTGTTGGAATTATTACATAGGAAGTTTGTCTATTCTTCCCCATTTATTTTTGCAATCATTTATTTATATCAGAAAGGACTCATGGATATTTATTTTACACTTTGGGTTATAACCCAACACGATGTTATTTATTTTGTTGCTTAAATTGTTCTTTGGCCACTGAAAACTCTTTCAGTTGGCTCTTGTGTTCCTTTGACCTACCCCTAGCATTGTTTTGGTTGGTTGGTTGGTTGAAGCACTTCCTTATTTTCTGGTACCACTACAGGCTCATCAAGACGCTACTGCCCCAGTATTAAACCAGCCATTTCTCCAAGGAGCCTTGGTTCCTTTGATTAGAGAATGGTATTAGAAACCAAGATCTGGGTGCCAGGTGTGCTTATTACTACTGGGCGACCACTGTTTCTATGTCGTCTTGGCTGGTAGCAAGGTAATGTATGCGTGTGTGTGTGTGTGTGTGTGTGTGTGTGAACTAACCCATGTGCATATACATATCTATAAATATTTCTATATGTAACCATCTGTATGTATCTGTATCAAAATAAGTATGAGTTCATATCGATGTCTTAGCCTTCTACCCTTGCTCGTAACTTTCCACTCCAACAGTGAAAAACCTGGGTCCTATCATCTGCCATCCTTTTCCTTAATTGTTCAATTCCAGTATTCATGTATAATGGCTTCAGAATTGTTACCCAATCCCCCAGGGAAGCAACTAGATCAACTAGAGTACAGAGCATATATACAGTTCCTTTTGTCTTTAGTCTTACGGGTTCCATTCATTTCCAAAGTTACTCAGGTCAGCACCTTTTCCCCTCACCTACCTCAGTGACGTTGTTTCACACATTTATAATTCGTTTGGATTTTTTGGTTATGTTCTGCGTTCCGCTCTAGGATTCCTTTATTTCCGCAATACATTTTTAAAATTTGCATATACTAAAGTTTGCTCTTGGTGCTGTCAAGTTCTATGGGTTTTCACAAATGCATAGTGTCATGTATCCAATGACACTGTGTATCATACAGCATCATAGAGAATAGTTTTACCACCCTAAGAAATCCTCTGTGCTTCACCTACTTAACACTCTCCCCTTCTCAAACCTCTGGCAACCACTGATGGATCTGTTTATGATCTCTATAGTTTCACCTTTTTCAAAACTGTTTTTACATTCCCCAGAATGTTTTTAAAAAGCCAGGGGTGGGAGAAAGATGGGGGAAGGTGGAGGTAATCATATATATGTCACTTTTTCAGACTGGTTTCTTTCACTTAGTAATAAGCATTTAAGATTCATCCATGTCTTGATATGGTTTGAGGGCTTTTTCTTTTTTTTTTTTTACTGATGAATACTCTTCCATTGTATGGATTTACCAGTTTGTCTATCCATTTACCTGTTGAAGGACATCTTAGTTACTTTCAGTATTTGACAATGCTGAATAAAGCTGCTATAAACGTGAGCATGTGCACATGTGTTGTTTATGTATAGACACAAGATTTCAAAGAAGCTGGACAAATATCTAGGAGTGCAACTGCATTCCCACCAGCAACGAATGAGAGTTTATGTTGCTCCAGATAGTTGCAACTGGTACCATCATTGTTTGTTTTATTTTAGCCATTCTAACAGGTGCATAGTGTTTTGCATTTTCCCAGTGACAAATGATGTTGAGCATCTTTTCAGCTTTATTGCTATTTGTACTTCCTCGGTGAGGTATCCAGGTATTTTGCCCATTTTTTAATTGAGCTGTTTTCTTACTGGTGAGTTTTAAGAGTCTATTTTGGATACAATTCTTATATCAGATATGTGTTTTGCAAATATTTCCCCAGGCTGTGCTTCATCTTTTAATTTTCTTACCAGCATCTTTTGCGGAGTAGAAATTTCTAATTTTAATGAAGTCCAACTTATCAGTTTTTTCTTTCACAGATTGTGCTTTTGGTGTTACATCTAATAACTCATCACCAAAGATCATGTAGATTTTCTTCCACGTTTTCTCCTAAAAGTTTTACAGTTTTGTCCTTCTACATTTAGGTTTATGATCCATTCTGAGTTAATTTTTAAGAAAGACCTATTGTCTGTGTCTAGGTCCATTTTTTTACATACATAACGAAATGTTCCAATTGTTCCAGTACCATTTTGTCAAAGAAATTATTCTTCTTCCATTGGGAGAGGTTCATATATGTGTATATATAGTTAAATTCTCAAAAGAACACATGATCCAAAAAAGGCTGAGCACTTCTGTGTTCTACAGTGAACTCCTTGGTGCTGAGATATAAGCCTGGCCCATAACACACACTCAGTGAACTTGGCTGGCTCCTTCTATCCCTCTATGAGCAATATGAACAAATCCCAAGGGACTCAGATCCCACAGAGGAGCAGGCAAGCCCACCAGGTCTGACCAGGACACTGGCCACTGGGTTTCTGGTTTGGCCACAAGAAGCTTCAAATCTGCTAGCAACCTCTTTCCAATCAGCTGATCTTCATGTTCCCTCTTATTTTCCCCCAAAACGTTGGATGTTTACTACATGCCAGACACTGCACTAAGAGTTCTTCATATACCATTTCACTGAATCTCCACACCAACTCTGCAAGATGAGTCATATTATTATTCCCGTTTACAGATAAGGAAACTGAGGTTCAGAAAGGTAACTGACCTGCTTTCCTTATCCAGAGTCTGATGGGGAACCTTGTTCTCACATAAAAAAGTCTGCCAGGAAGGGATGCCAATCAGTTCATCTCAGAGAAAGCAGCCCCAGTGGCTGACCAGGGCTGGCTAGTGGCCAGTTTTTCAAAATAGAGCTACGAGGGCTGTGTCCAGAAGCCGCTCACTCTGAGTAGCTGACAGGCTGGCAGTAAGACCATTTCTCAAAGCGCTCTGTTTGGGAAAACGCGACTTCAGTTCTGGCTCACTTCATCCATTTGGTCTGATCTGGACACAACGCAATCATTCGCAGAACAAGCTGCACCACCCTTTGCCAAGCTGACCTGGCCTCCGCGTGCAAGGCAGATTACATCAGAGAGCCCAGCAGCCCTCCTCCAGGAGCTCTGTGGATGGTCAGAGGTGGGACTGAGCTGGCTCCCAGTCAAATAGTTTTGCGAAGGAAACTATGAATCCTCTGATAGCGTGTGTACATCTGTCTTATTTTTTAAAGCCTAAGCTTGGTTGAAAAGGGAGATTTTTGAAAAGAAAGAAAAAAGAAAAAGGCTTCGGAACTTCTCTTTTCAAAACAAACAAGTATATACAGCCCCTACTCCGGATGTATCTAGATCTTTCTTAGTTCCATTATAACAACAATAATGCTAACTCCAGTCTTGATCCTCAGACAAAAAGCTGGTGCCTCTCTGAGGCTCTCCTCATCCTTGGGTGCTAGCCGAGGCTGGGGAAGCCTGGGGAGGGCTGGGCAGTGGTGATGCATAGGGCCTGGCATTTCTGAGCAGGGAGGACCAGCTTCAGGGATGGCCCAAAAGGAACGCAGGCCCATCACCCCGAGGTCCAGTCATGCACCCTACACAATCCCTAATCCACTATCCTCATTTGAAACCAGAAAAACAAGAATAAAGATAAGCTGTCAACAGCACCATTTGGGGGTTTGGCCCACCCAAAGGGGGTCTTACAGGGTAGCTTACTAGCAAAGATCACATTCTGGCAGATGGGCTAAGAAGCCAGAAGTCCACTGCCCTTAGTTGGCCCAAGCCCCCATCATCCTTCCCTTAGGTGGGGGTGCAAATCTTCAAACCTGGAGCAAAGGTTCTGGTTGGAACACGTCAGTGTGCAGTAGTATGTATGGGGCTAGTGGCCTAGCCATCAGGCACTCAAAGAAATTCAATTCAACAAGTGTTTTCTGAGCATCTCATTCATTCATTAATTCCACATACATTTACTGAGGGTCCATTATACACCTGACATTATGCAAGGTGGCAGGAGGTGCAGTGGTGAACAAGACAGAGCCCACAGACTGGCATGGAAGGTGAAGGCAAAAGAGTTCTAGAGAGTGAGCACAGATGAGCAAAGGGCCACATGGAGACAGAAGCATGGGGTGCAGTGAGGGAATGTATGACAGCGAAGACCTCACACAGGCTGGGGATTCACGGAAAGCTCCCCACAGAAGTGACATTCAGGCTGATCAGACTGGGAGCTGAACAGGGAGGAAGAATTCTGAGCTGAGGGTACAGCACATCTGGGGGCCTGACGGGACAGAGATATCAGGGAAGAGAAGGAAGGCTGACCAGGATGGCTAAAGCCCATGGAATAGGGGAAGGGACAAGAGATGGGGCGAGAGGGGTGGAGAGAAACCAGACCCACTGTGCAGGACCTTGCAGGGCAATTAAGGGGCTCCAGCCTTAGCTTGGGTGAAACTGGAAGCCAATGAAGTGATTTAAACTCAGGAAAGATGTGTTCAGTTCCACCTGCTGTGAAAAAGGACTGTGCAGGCCAAAGGACTGATGGGCGGGGTGGTTCAGGAAGAGAGGTTTGGACCTGGGCCAGGTGCCTGGGATTGAACCGTGGCAGGGTACGCAGCCGACAGGGGACAAGATTGCTACCTGCTCAGGCACACCGCTTACCTGGTTAAACCTCCGGGTAAAGGCCACAACGTTGGGGGCGAGACTATGTTTCTCCTTCTTACTCCATCCACAGCTGGCAAGTTCCTAGGAAGCACAGAGTCAGTTTCAACAGTGATTCTTCCTAATCGGGATGCAAAACACACCAGGGGCATCTAATTGGAATACGGACACGGACAGGGAAAAGGGCTGAAGCCCTGGCCATCCTTTTCTTCACCGGGGTGGGGGAGGGTTCTCCTCTGGAGAGAAGGGCTGGATCTGTAGATGGATGTGTGGCCCCGGGCCACCTCATCCCTGAGGTGAGGATGGGAAGTGGGATACTTTTCTCCATAACCCCAGCCACATTTCTCAGGACTTCTGTTCCAAAATATCCTTAACAGCAAACTGCCTGTCTGCCAGCTCCCCTGGAACCAGAATTCCCTTCTGAAAGCAAACTGAGAGAAGGCATGTGTTAGCTAGCTGGATTTATCCACCCAGGTGAACTTAAAGTTAAAATATGGCTAAAGGATCTCAGAGTTCGTTGGCCATTCCTCTATTCCTGGAATCAGAGAACATCCTGGCCCGAGCCCACTGCAGTCAGAGAAGCTTCTGGAGCTACCTCACATGGCTTCCCGAAGTCGGCCCCATCTCTATCTTGTACAACCAACAGGGGAGCAGAAGGAGAGGTTGTCTTTAACATCTTTTCTAGCAGGTTTAATGTTACAATCTGAATCATCAAATTACCTAAATTTTACCTATCAGTGAGGCTGGTTCCTACCCAAGGGAGCTAATAGGAGCACTCTACCAGGATGACTTGGGGTGCATAAGAGAACCAGGGAAAACCCATTACCCAATGCCCAGCATGCTCAGCCTGTGGCTTGGGAGCCCTGGCAAAGAATGGAAGAGGCAGATTAAAGTTCTCTACCTCTGAGTTACAAGCCCTCCTTTTAATTCATATCAGGCCTTGCTATTATTAACGTTTTTTTGCCACACATCTGGAACTTTAATAAGATCGTTAGTGAGAATCAGCTGCCCACCAGCTGGAACGGGGGTCCACTAGGAAGTCAGGGAGGGCAGTGGGAGTGGCCAGAGACAAAACCTGTTGGCTGAGCAGCTGTGCCCAAAGTGCTATACCCTTCGAATGCTTCTCGGGACCCAACCATAAGCCACAGACAGGCGGGCACTGTGTGAAGCCTGGCTGGAGGCAATGGACAGCTCGGGATACAAGAGCCGATGGCCTGGACCTGAGAGCGCCCAGCCCCCAAGCCAGGGCTATGCACACGGCTCCTCCTCCGGCTGCCTCCCTTCTGCAAATGCACCTTCTCCTCCTGGTCACCCACACGGGAAACACGACCATCCCTGACCCTTCAGTGCAGACCCCAAGTAATAGTCATGACAAGGCTGCTAACTAGTGCTGCCATTCAGCAAGAGCCTCCGCACGCCTCCTGTTATCTCGCTCCACTCTCACCGCCTCCGTTTAGCAAAGAGGAAGGGCTCAGGATTCGTCCTCTTGAAGGAATACCTTGACCCTATTTCTTTTCAAAAGTATGTGTGAACCTCTTTGAGACGTAGGATTTACCTGTTCACCATGGTTCTTCCCATTCTGAAAATGTGTATTCGACCTGCCTCAGTTACACTGACTTCTCCCCTTTAGAACATATGCTTCAATTGTTTTTGCAAATGTGTATCACTGCCCTTTCCAAGTTTAATTGCGAGAACAAGAGCCTCTTTCCTCTGTGGATCCCAAAACCAGTCCTGGAAAGGTATGGGTTATAATCAGATAGAAAAGAGAATTCATAAACCTGGCAATCAAGGACTGGGGCATGGTTGTTGCCCAGTTTCTGGCTGATAGTTGCTCCTTCTGGTTTTTTCCCGAATTCTTTAATAAACAGCAAACTTATATACGTCTATGTGTGTGTGTGCGTGCACACATTTTAATTACATGTACACATTTAATTAAGAGTCTATAATCTTATTTATAATTAGACAGACTCAGCCCCACCCTGGCCTCCACACACCAGCTGCATGATCTTCTGGGACACCATCTTCTCAGAATCTCAATTTTCACATCTTTTTTTTTTTTAAGATTTTATTTATTTATTTATTTTTAAAAGATTTTATTTATTTATTTGACAGAGACAGAGACAGCGAGAGCAGGAACACAAGCAGGGGGAGTGGGAGAGGGAGAAGCAGGCTTCCCGCCGAGCAGAGAGCCCGATGCGGGGCTCGATCCCAGGACCCCGGGATCATGACCTGAGCCGAAGGCAGACACTCAGCGACTGAGCCACCCAGGCGCCCCTCAATTTTCACATCTTAAAATGGGTATGACACCGTATTTATCTATGAAGCTCAACATGATGATTAAATGATATTAAGACATGCAGAGCACATAGCACAGAACAAGTACTCAGTAAAGTTTATCTCCCTTCCCCTCCCAAGGGTCCCATTGCTGTCAGACTCAGCAAGAGCTCCAAACACCCTCTTCTTTCCCCCACACCACGCTCTCGTTGGGATCTTAAATTATTAACAAAATCTATTACTATTTCTCTCTCACTTTGCTGATGTCATGCACGCAGGAACCAAAGCAAGAACTCAATACATCTGCCCTACATTTATTTGATTAGAACATTTCTAAGACCCTGATTCATAAATTGTTTGTACACTTCTTAGGTTTTGACAATTCCCTAAAGAACCTTTTGTATTGAGAGACATATAACATTAAAAATTAAAGCCTCAACAGAGTAAAACATTATGTTTGAGGGGTTCTTTGATGAAATGGATGGAGCAAAGGCCTTGAGAGCCAGAAGACCCTGCTCTGAATCCCAGCCCAGCCATGTAATTCCCAGGTGACCCCAGGCAAGTTAACCTCTGCTGGAGCTGGTTTCGGCGCTGATGAAACAGGGACACCGAAATCAATTCCCCAGACTGGTGGCAGAACTGAAAGAGGTAGAGCATGGCAGAGGGGGTGACATGCAGGGCCCAGGTTTGGCTCACAGCAGATGGCAAGCAGCATGTGTTGAATGAATGGAGTATGAGTGTTCCTCAGTGTTGAAATCTCCCAAATTCAGGGCAGAAAGATTTATCAGGATGTCAAAAGAAATAAGACCATTCTATCTGCACTAAAACAAGTCCTGGGCCCAACCTCCTTGGCCCTCTTCCTCTTCTGTGTTTGGCCTTATAGGATTACAAGAGATTCCATCTGTGTGCAGTGGGTTTGGAAAATGTGAAGTAATAGAATAAAACTCTTCCAGTCACTAATGCCTAAAAAAGGTCTATGCTATGGAACCGATCTGAGTGTAATTAAGTTAAAATTGACCAGAGGAGACAGGGCTGGTTCTAGAAGGAGACAAGGGGCTGGGCTGAGACTGGTGGCCCTGCATCCCTGGTGAGCCACTCAGCAGCCCTTGGGCTGCCACATGCCTCCTCCCAAGGGCGTCGGGGCCCTGATCTCCCCCAGTCTGTCCTTGGCTCTGAGTTCTCTGCTGAGGTCAACTGGATGTGAAAGAAGAGTACGAGCCTACAGTCCTTTGCCAGCTTCCTCCGGGGCCTCTCCTCTGTCATGTGGATGCTCCCTGGCTTCCTCAGGGACAAAACAGAAGCTGTGAGAAGAAAACTTTCTGCCACCAAATGTGCAAATTCAACTGTGTCCTCTCCCTTCCTCAGCTTCAATGGAAGAGAGAGACCCTTTCCTCTGGGGGGTCTGCTCTCCTCCTGGGCACTGGGTCCCATCCCCTCCCCTGCCCAGAAGCCTTGCCCTCAAGCCCTCCCTCCTCCCTGCACCTTCACCCCCTTCCACTCCATGAAGAATAGTAATAGGATGATAACAACAACAAGGACAGTTATGATGAAGGACATCTTTTGCAGGCCTCCAGCTCCTCCGGCTCCTCCTTTTTCTTCTCCTTCCTGATGAATTTCCTCAAAGGGCTGTCAGTACTGCTTCGCTCTCCACCTCCTTCCCTGTCCCTACTCCACTGACACTGCTCTGTCCTCTCCGGGTGACAGCCTCCTGGCCGGGCAGCCGCCCCCTGCTTCCCACTCACTGTCCTTGCCCTTCAGCACCGTGGTCTCTTGTTGTCTTCTCGCATCTCATGACCACTATTCCTGGTCCTTTTTTCTGGTTGCTTTTTTCTGTTCTGGCACTTTCCCCCACTTCCACTTAAATCTGTGTACTCCATGTCCATCGTCCTCCCCGGAAACCCACATCCACTGCCTGGGTTTCTCTCCTGAGCCCCAGACCAGGATATTCAGCCACCTCCTGGCCACACCCTCGTCGGTACCCCCACAGGATCCTCAACGTCAGTGGGCCCAGAACCCAAAGGAGCCTGACCAGCTGCCTCAAATAAAAAAATGTAATGGCGTGAGAGTCATTTTAGACACTCGTCCTGACAGTCGAAGGAGAATGTTTATTACAAAGAAACTGGGAAAAAATTTCTAACGGATACAAAAACAACTTTTTCTTAATGCAAGCATTCCTAGGTGACAGCAAGGGTCAACGCTGCTTTCAGCTCCCCTTGCGAGCTTCTTAGGGCCACGCTGCCAAGAACGCCCCCACCAGCTGCCAGCTTTGTGCATAGGGGTTTGGGAGTCAGACCGTGTCTGGGGTCAGTGAGGTAAGGCCCTGAAAGAAGAGACCTGGGGAGCAGGACAAGTCCTCCCTGAAGGCCCCACAGGATCTAGGCCACAGGAAGTTGGTGCCAACACATGGCCCTTCCACACATGTGCTTGATTCTGACTGCAATCTTTTCCAAATCACGTTCCTAAAACGTGTCCTCATGGAACATGCATCACTTCAAGGAAAGGTCACTAAATCTGACTTCACAGAGTACCACCAGGCTGCCGCCGGCCAAGGGCCCCACATTACTATTTTGCTCCCTCCTCCACCCTCCATGTTTCTCTCCATTCGTCCCATTCTAATATCCAGAACAATCTTCAGAAGAATTGGTGGGACAATCACACTTAGTCAAAGGAGCTCTAAAAACATCCCAGTGGGGGACGACCCACCGAGGCAGTCAGGGGGTACAGTGCCAGTTTCGGGGTAGGGGGTGGGGTCTTACCAAGGAGTAAGGCATTTTAGGGCCTAGACTCTGGTGACACGGTTAAGAACAGGCAAATAATAGAGTGACTGCCATGTCCTTCAGGGACTGTCAGGCCTTATCACCCTCAAGGAAGCCATAGTAGCCAAGGTGTGTGACATCCACATGCTCCTGGTGTGGAAGTGGGGGTTCTGGGGCTGAAGGTAGGATGACAGATCCTCCATGGGGGCCTCCCACCTGAAACCCAGCAGTGGGGCTGGCTCTGGTCTCCGGAGTGAAGTGGGAGGGCACAGGGTCAAAAAGAGAGAGAGCATTCGGCATCAGGGAAATCCAAATCAAAACCTCAATGAGATACCACCTCACACCCGTCAGAATGGCTAAAATTAACAAGTCAGGGAACGACAGATGTTGGCGGGGATGTGGAGAAAGGGGAACCCTCGTACACTGTTGGTGGGAATGCAAGCTGGTGCAACCCCTCTGGAAAACAGTATGGAGGTTCCTCAAACAGTTGAAATTAGAGCTACCATTCGATCCAGCAATTGCACTACTGGGTATTTACCCCAAAGATACAAATGTAGGGACCCGAAGGGGTACGTGCACCCCAATGTTTATAGCAGCAATGTCCACAATAGCCAGACTGTGGAAAGAGCCAAGATGTCCATCGACAGATGAATGGATAAAGAAGATGTGGTATATATACACAATGGAATATTATGCAGCCATCAAAAGGAATGAGATCTTGCCATTTGCAACGACGTGGATAGAACTGGAGGGTGTTATGCTGAGTGAAATAAGTCAATCAGAGAAAGACATGTATCATATGACCTCACTGATATGAGGAATTCTTAATCTCAGGAACAAACTGAGGGTTGCTGGAGTGGTCGGGGGTGGGAGGGATGGGGTGGTTGGGTGATAGACATTGGGGAGGGTATGTGCTACGGTGAGCGCTGTGAATTGTGTAAGACTGTTGAATCACAGATCTGTACTTCTGAAACAAATAACGCAACATATTTTAAGAAAAAAGAAAAAGAAGAAGATAGCGGGAGAGGAAGAATGAAGGGGAGTAAGTCAGAGGGGGAGACGAACCAGGAGAGATGATGGACTCTGAAAAACAAACTGAGGTTTCTAGAGGGGAGGAGGGTAGGGGGATGGGTTAGCCTGGTGATGGGTATTAAAGAGGGCACATTCTGCATGGAGCACTGGGTGTTATGAACAAACAATGAATCATGGAACCCTACACCAAAACAAATGATGTAATATATGGTGATTAACATAACAATAAAAATTTAAAAAAAAAAAGAGAGAGAGAGAGCATGGAGCCAGCAGTTAAGGAGTCAGAGGGACTGGGGCTGACCTGCAACCAACTGGCTCTGGGATCCTGGGCAAGTCACTTCCACTCCCAGGGCCTGGCCCTGCTCATCTGAAAACTGGCAATGATATCGCCTCTCTCGATAATTATAAGCAATTATAAGAGTAAATGAGATGATATTTGTTCACTGCTTAGCACACTGTCTGCTACATTGTAAGTACTTTCAATGTGTTTCTTAAATAAATAAAATAATGCTCAGGGAAAAGGGCAGCATAGAGCAGGTGGGAGCAGCGGCAGATGATCAGGCCAGGAGACATCCTGGGGTCTGATGGGGATAACACCCAGAAGAGCAGTCCCTGAGCAGTAGGACTCCCAACTATGCCTGGGATGAGGGCCAAGGCCCAGCTAGAGAAGCAAAAGCAAGATTTACTGACTATCAACTTTGTGCCAGGAACTGTGCTAACACTTGGCACGTGCCATCTCATGCCATCCTCACGGGACCCTCAAAAGCAGGTGTGACTGCTATCACCTCCAGTTTCTAAATGAAAAGCCACATAACAAGTAGATGAATTAATTTGCCCAGGCCACACCCACAGTCGGTGATACTGGTAGCGTAAGCCTGTCCTCCCCAAAGCCAGGACAGAGCTGCAGGCCTCATGGGGGACTACTCCAGCGGGCTCCCAGCCTCAAGGAGAAGTGGGCGGTATGAAGGATCAGACCAAAGCAGAGGCTGGGCTGAGAACAGCAAGGTGCCAACGTGGCTGGAGTGGAGCAGTGGGAGGAGAAGTGGTAACAAAGGAAGCAGGTGGCGGGGTGGGAGGCCAGGTCATAGCCCAGCCTGGAGGGCAAGTTAAGGAATGGATTTTATTTTATCAAGTGGGGTGGGACGGCAATGGAAGGATTGGGTAGAGGTAGCTCCCAGAGCCTCACGCACGTTAGTAGGTTTTATTGCCCTGATAACATGAGCAAGAGAGTGGCAGAGTGGATGTAAACCCATCGAGTGCTCTTCTGCTAGACTAGAGTCTAGTCTGTACTATAATCTCATACACGGGGTACAGTGTTATCACCGGAGGGCAATTCACTTTAGTAATTTGAAATAAACACCTGCAAGGGACTATGTGTGTATGGAGATGGGGAGGCAGGGCCCCAGGAGAAATGAACATGAGGGCCTCCAGAAGACCTCAGAACCCTGGTTGGACAAACCACAAGAGGAGGAAAGAATCACTGGGCACAAATGGGCACCTTCTTTGGCATCAGAGTATGTGTCTGGAGGGCAGAGGTCATTGAATGAGTACAAGTAATTCATCTTTACAAGGTCCACGGGGCCACCCGTTCCTTTTCCACTCTTGCGCTAGGGACTGTGCTCGATTCCCTTTCTCCATATTCTTGGGAAATGCTTTTTCCAAGTAATAGCATTCAGATGTTGGCTTTTAAAAAACAATACACTTTGGCTTTTTTGATTAGGGACCCAGTAAATGTTCACGACAAAAAACCTGGACAATGCAGAAAGACCATAGAAGAAAATGTAAACTATCCATTGGCCTAAAACCCAGAGAAAACCACAGTTTACACTTGGTCAATACTAAGGAGAATAAGGACAACAACTACTGAGCGCTTACTAAGTGCCACGTACGTCAATTATTGTCCATCTGCTTAGCCATTGCTCAGTGAATCCTCACAAGCAGCCCAGGAGGTAAGTACTCTTACTGCCCCATTTTGCAGATGAAGAAAGGGAAACCTAGTTGGAAATGTTAAGCAATTTGCTCAAATCCTCATATACGGTCAGCATGAGAGGCAAGACTCAAACCCAGGTCTGTCAGTCTCACAAGCCTGGACGCTGAGCCACAGAACGCCTCTGCCTGCCGGGTGGTGGCCACGCCCCACGCACAGCGCAGGGCCACACACACGTGCACACACGTTTGCTTGCTCCCTCGAAGACTGAGCTTCTGCCATGTCTGTGGCTCCACAGCCTGCTGTTGTCCTCACTACACTTCCTCACATCTCCCGCCCCTCCTTTTGCAGAGTTCCTGCGACAGGCACTATACCTCCTAGAAACAAGTCATCCTCGTGGTCCCCTGGGGGTTTCCCTCTGAGCTCTAGAAGGAAATTTTAGCTTGTCCTTTCACTCTGCTTTGGTTTTCCGCAACATCTCATCTGCTGCTCTGTTTCCAGTCTGAATTCGGGAGTCATGTTTTTCGGCACAACTGAATCCTTCCCAATCTTGATCTTCACATGCCACAGGGTCACCCTGAACACTGCTGGGAACACAAAATGAAATTTCTGGAAGTACCTGCTTCACGGGAAGGAAGACACAGGTTCGGACCTAGACTTCACACTGCCTTCCATTTATTGGCCAACTAAAACTTTTCTATGGCTGGTGAGTATGCTAAACACCACGTTGGAAACTGGAAAAGTTAATTCAGAGGTTCCAGGGCCACACGCTTTTACCAGTGAGTCCTCTCAGACTTCTAAAGAACACCTAATTCTTATGCTAAATAATTTATTCCAGAGCACAAAATGTAATGGGAAGAAGCCCCAAACCCTGATACCTAACAAATACGGAACAAGGGGGAAAAGAATGACCCCATATGACCTGGCAGGTTTGTCTAAGAAATACAAGAATAAGCTAATATTTTCAAGATTATTAACATAATAGCAGCATACCAATAAATCAAATAAAAAATGTGATATAATTCTCTCAGATACTGAAAGGTAATTAGCAAAATGCAACATTCCATTTGAGATTAAAAAAAAAAAAAAAACTGGGGCGCCTGGGTGGCTCAGTCGGTTAAGCAGCTCAGGGTCATGATCTCAGGGTCGTGAGATGGAGCTCTGCGCTCCGTGCTGGGTGCAAAGTCTGCTTGAGATTCTCTCTCTCTCCCTCTCCCTCTGCCCCTCCCCTCACTCACACGCACTTCCTCTCTCTTCCTCTCTCTCAAATAAATAAATAAATCTTTAAAAAGTCAAACTTCTTAAAAGCTTAGTAATATGTATCTCAAGCCAACAGCCATCATTATAGTGAAGAGAAGAGAAAGACCACTGGAATTTGAGTTATAATGAGAAACAACAGGTGGTACATGGAGGTTCTTTGTCTGAATCACAGAACAACAAAAGATGATTTGAGTGGCTTTCTTCATTCTCATCAAGATGGTACGTTCATTACCTACAGTAGACCTTCAGGCATCAAGCTTGACTTTCTCATGGATCCCTGGTTGAGGAAGGCCCAGCACTGGTCAACAGAAATATCACCCAAACGATGTATTTTAAATGTTCTAATGTCAAAATTAAGGGGGGGGGGGGGGGGAATGGGTGAAATTCATTTAACTATTTATTTTATTTAACTCAATATATCCAAAATACTATTTTTCTGACCTGCAATCAATATAAAATATGACAAATTAGTGATGAGATAGTTTGATTCTTTTTGTGTATTAAGTCTTTGAAATCTGGTTTTTTACACTTTGGACTAGCCACATTTCAAGTGCCAATAGCCACATGCAGCCACCATTTTGGACAACAGAGTTCTCACCAATGTACAAAGGCACGACATTAAAACATAAGGTATACTGGGGTGCCTGGGTGACTCAATCAGTTAAGTATTTCAGTTCAGGTCATGATTTCAGGGTCATGAGATCGAACCCCGTGTCAGGCTCCATGCTGAGCCTGGAGCCTGCTTGAGATTCTCTCTCTGCCTCTGCCCCTCCCCACCCCCACCCTGCTCGCTCGTTCTTTCTCTCTCTGTCTCAAAAAAAATAAAATATAATATAAGGTATACTCATTGAAAAGGAGGGGTCAGGGCAGGAGAATGGAAGACAAGCCAAGAAGCCCCATCAGTGGGGCCAGGATGAGGTGGGGAGCCAAGACAAGGCAGCTCAGAACCAGAGAGCAAGGTCAGCCCAGGACAAGCAGGAAGACTTAAGGGGTGATGAACCTGCACATGACTGACCCAGGTTCTTTATGTCCCCATTACATAAGGTCTGTCCCCACCTCCACTCCCTGTCCCCCCAAAGGGATCTGGAGCTTGCCACTAAGAGGTTAGGTAGGTCCAGCCACAGCTGTCAGAAGGACTCGGGTTACAGATGGAATGACATAAAATCAAAAACGACAGAGAAAGACACATGCAGTTCACACGGGCAATGTCATGCTTTTATGGGGACTCCCTAAGTCAGGAGTGCTGGGTTCTAATCTCAGCTGTGCCTGAACCCCCTTGGAGACTCTGGGCCAGTCCTATCCTCTGTGGGGGCTCGGTTTCCTGTCTGTAAAATCCAGTGGCACCGGATGGTCTGTAAGTTCCTCCCAGTTCTCCCATTCTAGGAGCAAAGAGAAGTAGAGGCCACATGTCTGGCTTTATATAAAAACACTATTAAGTAAGACCTGCCTCTGGAGACTGTGTGACTGCAGTGGTTTTCCTTCTCCAAGTGTTCTGAGGGGGTGTGAAGAGGCTGAGTCTGAGAGGCAGTTATGAAGGGGTAGGAGGCTCTAGGCCCCACAGGGACGGAGTGGACATGACAATGTGGTGAGAGGCAGGAGACAGGAAACAGCTGTGGGGGGAGTGGGCCCGGGGCAGATGGGGGCTCATGAGCAGAAAAAAACAGAAATGACCAGTGCAAACTCAGGTTCCAGAAAGACAGAAGGGGAGAGAGCAAGAGAAAGGGGAGAGGGAAAAGGGAGGGGAGGGGAGGAGAGGAAGAAGCAGAGGAAGAAGGAAAGAAAAGAGGGAAAAGACAGAAAAAAGCATTCCAAAGCACGAGGGTTCAACTGCAGGCCGTCTCCGGAGGTGGAATGCAGCGGGCCAGAGGCGCACACAGGCTGAACAGGGAGGAAGAGACGGTCCTTGAGCCGTGCGGGGCAGGACAGGAACTCAGGAGAGGGAGAAACAAATGGGTAGCACACATGAAACATCCTACACGTTTTCCATGCTCCTGACAAAAAGCAGGTCTCTGAAGATCTACACGTCAGGAGCACTCACGACTGGCTGGTCGGACATGGAGGAAGCAACCCTGGCCACCTAACACCTAGGACCCATCTGGGGAGGCTGAGACCCAAATCGTGTGGCCCCGACTCTCATCAGACAGGAAGAGAACACAGTAGCAACACACTGAGATAACCAACCACTGGCCTCATGGCACCTCCTCATTTTGCAAGGCAAGCAGGGTCCTTCCAGACAAGCTCAGTCCTGTTCCCAGGCTGAGAATAATAGAAATAAAACAACAATAACAATGGTAGTGAACAGCCTGTTGTGTGTGCGTGTGCCAGGCACTAGGCTAAATACTTTTCTTACAGCGTGTCCCATAATCTTGCATGATGGCATCCGTTGGGAAGGGCTATTATTTTTTAATTCATCTCTACACCCAGTGTGGGGCTCGAATTCATGACCCCGAGATCAAGAGTTGCACGCTCCACCGATTCAGGCAGCCAGGTGCCCCAGAAGGGCTTTTATTGCCCCCAGTTTACACATGAGGAAAACTGAGATTCAGAGAGGGTAACTAATTTGTCCGAGGTCACACAGTAAATAAATGACAAAACTGGGATTCAGATCGGGTCTGCATGATTCCAAAACCCAGACTCTTAAACACTGTGCTCTAAGCCTGGCCAAGCATTGTTACCACAATCTTCCACTAACATTTTGAATAATACTGAGTGAGGATCTACAAAGTAGATGGCACTATGGGGGGTTACAACACGAAAAAGACAGGGAGGGAAGAGAACTACCAGGTACTGCCTGTTTCCTACTTCCTAGGTAGTGTACAATGTACTTTTTATCTACTTTATTTTGTTTAACCTCAAAGCCAGACCACGAAGAAACATTTTTTAATGTTCTCCAGGCAGTGTTTAACCAGGTATACTTGAATATAAGACAAATTTCTTCGCAAAACAAAATATTTTTATATGCTTAGAGTTTTCTACGCCCCCTTTTTTCAGACAGCAATAGAAGCAGCTCCTTATTAGCACCCTATCAAGAAGATAATATTTTGAGCTCTGCAGAATTGTGCGATTTTTTTTGTCATTACTAAAATAATTTCATATATATTTTTCTTTTTTTATTACTGTAGTTGACATATAATGTGGTATTAGTTTCAGGCGTATAACACAGGAATAGACAAGTCTACACATTCTACGTATTACTCAAGTATACATTACTACGGTAAGGGTAGTAACCATCTGTCACCATACAACGTTATTACAATATTACTGACTATATTCCCTACGCTATACTTATAGTTTTTACTACTCCATTTTATAGATAAACCATCTGAGGCTCACAGAGATGAAATAATTTATGCAAGTTCATCTAGATAGTAAACAGCAGACACCAGAGCCTGAGCTTTTAATACAAAAAGGTCCCAGAGGGAGACTGAGGTATGAGCTAAGATAACCAGACAGGGACAGGGGCTGGACAGGCTTCATTCGGAAAAAAAGGCTGATGGGGGTGGGGGAGGCTACTGTAGAAAATGATGAGCCTGGAGGTGGCACAGGAGCCTGAGGCTGTCCCGGCCCTCAGGATATCCCCCGCCCAGCTCCCTGCGGCGCCAGGCTGACGGCAGAAGGGGCCAAGGGTGAGTGTTCTATCATTGGAGATTTTTTTTTCAACCGATCACACTGAAATAGTCTTTTCTCCCCCACCCACAGTAACTTGCTTTTTGATCACAGCAGCTTGAAGCCCCTGGACAGAGCAGGATCTCGGGAAACAAACCAAGACTTTGATAAATCCCAGCAAGGCGACACAGTGCGATGTGTTACAGCAGTGCTGGGCTGTTCTGACATTCCAGCCGTCTGATGGTGACCACAGACGGTTGCTGCACAAGGAGACCGGGAGGAACGGCTCTTTCAGAAACGCTGTTTCCTCTCCTGAAAGGCTAAAAGGAAAAACCAACCTTTCAAATGTTTGATCTATACAGGGATACTTATTTAAATTAAGTGTGAGGAAACCTTTCAGACACTAGAGCCACAAGCAAGCCTCTGATGGCATGAAACCACCTTTTATAAGACGGGAGTGAGACCGTGGCTTTGGTCCCACCCTCAGGCCTGGCCAGCTTCTCGAAGCTGTCCCCAGTCCCCATCTAATCAGTAATACCCAGCCAGTCTCACCCAATGCCTCCTCTGTGCCAGGCACCGTGCAAGGCTTGGGGACTGAGCGTTGAACAGGCATTTGCCTTCCAGTAGAGAAGACAGACAATGATTATGAACGTGTTACGAGGCACCTAAGGACAGGGTCAGAGTGCGACAACAGCGTACCAGGAGCTGGCTTAGCCGACGAGCAGGGAGTCACACTGAGTCAGTAACAGAGAGGACTATCATGGAGGGCAGCGTACCCAGCAGAGAACAGCAGGTGCACAGGCCTGGGGGTAAATCCGAGCACCAGGGCGGAAGCCAAAGCAGGTGTGAAGCAGAGGAGTGGTTGGGGAGGGCTGGGAAGGGACGGGCCGGGTCTCACATGGCCTGTACTCCCATCTTACCGACGTGGGGCTGATCCTAAGGGGAAACAAGTGGCAGTTTCTGAAGAAGCTCAGTGATGTGGAAGAGGTTTGAAAACTGCAGGGTGGGCAGTAGAGGAGGATGGGGCAGACATGGGTATACAGCTATCGTCTGGACTGAGGAGGCGGCGGCCAGAGGGCAGCCTGAAGCTGGGAGGCAGCACCGGGGAGAGAGGTGGAAGGTGGGGAGATAGGTGCAGGGGCTGACTAGGAGCAGAGAATGTGAGAGAGAGGGAAGTCGCCCATGACAGTACCACGGTTCTGGCCTAACTGGGTCAGGACCACAGCAGGGTTCCAGGGAAAGAATCAAAGGTCTGGTTTGGGGCATGCTGTGGCTAAAGGGTCTACCGGAATTTGGTTGCTGCTTATTCAGCTTCTTGAAGGAAGCACAGCTCTGCCAGCCTGCTGACCAAGTCCCAAGAACCCTGGGCATGGCATTCAAAGCCTCCATACTGGGGCCCCCTCCCGCTGGTCTAGCTTTCTACACGCCCTTCCCCTCTCATTCACTCTAGCCAAGCTAACCTGCTATGGTCCCTACACATGGCCACTTTCTTCCCAATGGCTTTACCTGTGTTCAAGCTGCTCCTTCTCCCTGGAATGCCCTTTCTCCTGATCTTGTGTCCAAATCCTACCAGTTTCTGCAGGCCGCGAGTAAAGAGGACGCCCCTTCAGGATGCTTTGCCCACTGCCCCAGCTACAAGTGTTGGCTCCCCTCCCAGACAGCACTTAGTCTATCCCCTCTAGTGTGGTCCTTATAATTACTTATAGAAATTTCCTACCTTTCCCATTATTAGACCAGGGACTCCTCATTCATCCTGCGGTTCCTAAGGACACCAGGCAGGGAGCCTCATGTGCAGTAAGTGCTAGACAACTGAACAATAAGCATGGAGCCCACTAGCCCAAGCGGGCCCCAGGGATGCTTCAGCCAGCCACAGGAAGGTTGTTTGGAAGAACGCCTCTTCTGATGACATTCAAATCTACAACCCCACTCAGAGACCTCAGACATGTGGCTCCCTTGCACAGCAGCTTTCCTCCAGACACCACGCAGACTCAGCACTGCCACTGGGCCCACCTGGTCCTGCTCTGGCCACCTCCACGTCAGAGGGCAGCGGCCTGGCACCTCCCACAGCCTCACCATCACCTCCAGGGGTCACCTGGGGTCTGAAATGGACTGTGGGGATGCTGCAGCAGGGGCTGGCCAAGAGGAGGGAAGGGCAGCTGAGGAGCAGGGCTATGCCCTGCAAAGTGGGGCAGGGCTAGGGAGGGACAGTGCGAATCTGCTGCACAGGGAAGGGCCCGGGCATAACATTTTGAGAGCTTGCCCTCTCCAAAAAGTTTATCCACAATGCAGAGGGGAGGAAAAGGAAAAAAAAACAAGAGATCACTGCCCATTTTATGAGTAGCTTTTATCCAAGAACCTCATACTTTCCACTGAAGGAAAAGTCGATCTACATCTAAACTTTCAAGACCTACACTCAAGAGCAAGAAACAATCTTCACTCATAAATTAAAAGCTTGCTTTAAACTCCCACTTCTCCAGAGAGTCGGGGCTTCACAGCCCTCTATGCCCCAGCAGTTGGGCCCTGCCTGTCCGCCCGTCTAGTCAGAAGGCAAACAACACAGGCTATTTGTAATGACAGGCAAACACTAACGAATTTTGGAGCACGTCTGGTGCTTGTATTTATGGATCATAAAATCATCTGGCTTCTTCTCCCCCCGTGCTGACATGCCAATGAGGCAATCCCGAGTATTTACAGGCAGGAAGGGGCTGCCAGGACCACTCTGTGAGAGGGAGGCTGAGGTTTGAGGGGGATGGCTTGTTAACCTTCCCTTTACATACAAACCCATTTTTATGCTCTTACATTCACAGCCTAAACCTTGGCATGCAAAATCCCATTAAAAGGTATTTATTTTTTTTTACATCTTGGGGTGGGAAAGAGAGTCAACCTAACTGTCTCAATTGCCTAAGGTACAAACCCAGTCAGAAGTTACCAAAATGGCTTTTTAAATACCAGCTAGATATAAAGAAAGGATTTAAAATGCAGTTAGATTTTTCCAGTTAAACATATAATTTGTCTAATACACCCTACTGAATTCTAAGTGTCTAGAGGAAAGGTACTTCCATAAAACATAGGCTTTCAGTCTAGGACCACCACACACAGGCTCAGCCACCAGGGCAGACCCCCTCATTGCCCAGCCAAGGCAGAGCCCTGTCCCGGCCACACTGCCATGACCACCCGGGAAGAAGGGACCACGGTGGCTCTAGGACTCCTTCCATCCAGAGGAGGTCTGGGGGAGCCTCTATGGAACCCAGGTGGCCCTGACTGGAGGCCGACCCTCATTTCTCAAGGAGGCACACATCAGAGACCACAGGAGGAGTTCTAAAGTGCAGAATGAACTCCTGTGGATCTTTCTCGACCCCAAATAGCTATGTGAAGCTCACTTCCTAATGGCCAAGTGTCCCCACATCTGACATAAGCTGTGTCTAAGCAAAGTCTGTCTAAACATGGACAATTCAGAGCCATTAATTTGTAGGAGCCATCACTCATTCAACCAACTCCTCCCCAGGCCCCGCGCCCCCTTCTCTGTCCAGAAACCTGCACAAAATGAACGTGAAAGGCACTGACAGAAACAGACTGGTCAGAACCAGAAGGCCCCCAAGAAACAAATGACATATTAGGACAAGGGGACACTGAAAGACACTGGTTCCCCATGACTCGCATTTGGGGGGTGTCTGCCCAGCTCCTGACCATTCTGGGAACTGCAACTTGTCCTCAACCCCATCACAGGCATATCACCTCCAGTGACATAAACCTGACCCCCATTGGGCCATTAATAATTCCCTATGTATGGATTCAGAATCTAGAAGGAGGGAAAGAGAAAAATGTCAGTATCTAGGGCTCAGGAGCCCTGGGCAGCCATGTTGTGCCCCCCTCGCTGGTAGGGAAGGGTCAGAGGAAGCCAGCAGAAGCCCCGAGAAAAAGAAAGGAGGAAGGGCAGAGACGATGAAAGACTAGACTCTGACCAGACTTCCAGGCCCAGAGTCCAGCTTCTCTCCACTTCCAGGTTCCATGAGACACCCCTGGAGGCTTACAGCAAATTCCCCTTTTGTCAAGCTGGCCTGAGCTGTTCTGCTACTTGAAACTAAAAACATCCTGACTTACCTGGTCTCCCCCTGTTCTGTTCTCAGCCCATCAGCCTGGATGGTCTCAATGAAGAAAGGGGCAAGGAAGGGATGGGAAGGCCTGATGGAGGCCAAGGCTTGGACAGCCCTTCTCTCAGGGACATCAATCAAACAGGAGTCTGGGGACCTCCTTAGGAGAGTCAGGACTCAGGAACCACAGACCAGGGACATGACTTCTGAGAGATTCTAGAATCTGCTGACACTCCCGATATGCAGTTTTGCTTTCCTGCTTCCCTCCAGAGGGGTTAGCAGTTAAATTTCAACAAAATCAGGGCTGGGGGCTAATCTTTCAGAGAATGGGAAGGGTGGAGGTTAAGTGAGTATCTTGTCTTACGGGCACCCTGGGGGACTCTTGCTCTAGGGTGTGAAGGTTTCAAGAAGGGAAAGCTAGCCTGAACCCTGAGGTTCAGAGACTCAGAGAAGTAAAGTGAACTGCATGAGGCCACCCAGCAGCAAGTGGAAAGGCCAAGGTTACAACCTAGGTAGGCTATATACCAAAGTCCATGCTCCCAACCCAACTCCTTCAGTAGATTTCGCCTGCCAACTCTTCTTTCCCTAGGGCCTTGGGCAAAGAATTTAAGACCATCAAGAAAATAATAATAATGAAGTTGGATCTCTTCCCCTAACCCCCACCAGAGAGACTATTTACAACACAATCATCAATGAAGGGTGGTCCTGTTGGATGAGGGGCGGGGGGGTGCTCTGTCCTGCTGAGTGCCTCGGTGGATTTGAGAATGCACACTGGGCTGTATGTGCTGGGGGATCTGAACTGTTCTGCACAGGGAAGGAAGATGGATGGTCCTGAGAGAGGAATGCAGAGCTGGGAAAGCCAGAAGAGGCTGAGATCAGGTAAGGGGCCCACAATGATGGCACAGCCAGTGGGTGTTTTAGAAATTGTGGTGCCTACAAAGCTTGTTAAAGCCATTGGAGTGGCTCCCAAGGTTCCCTTTCCATGAGTCTCAATGGCTCCCCAGCACTTGTGTGGCAGATTCTTCGGGAGAACTTGCAGGAGTTGCCCCATCACTGTGGTCCAGCATAGAATTGGTGTTTGTGACAGAAGTAAGCCTCTAGGAACTTGCATGGAGAGAAAGCTCTGGCCTTCCTAAATCCACAGAACTGGGATTCAAGATTCAAGACCAGTTTCTATCTATGTCAGAGAGACATCTGTGTGATGATGATGACAACAACAATTGAGGGAAGAAGAAAAAGAGGAAGAGAAGGAACACCAACAGCAACCCTGTACTGAGCATTGATTATGTCCCAGCCAGAGCGCTAAGGAAGGATTTAAATGCATTATCACACAAACCCTCCCAGGAACCCTATGGAGTAGGTACTGTTGTCATCCCTATTTCACAGATGAGATAATGAAGGTTTAGAGATGTTAAGGAACCTGCCCAAATTCACACAGCTGCTTTGTGGCGGAGGCAGGATCTCAAATTCAGCTGTATGAACCATAACTCATGCTGCTAACCAGTATACCACAGAGTGTGCCCCAAGATACGGTGCTTGAGCCCTGACTCCTCCCTTTCCTTTCTGGAGGGTTCCTATCCAAGATGTTCCTCTCCACTTGGCATCTCCCCCATCACTAGGGCCACTTCTCTCAAGGCTGCCCCTTCAGGAGTTTTGCTTTCCCAACTTCCAGGAATACTTTGGCCTCTAATGAGTCTCCAGTGGCATGACAGCCCCTAAGACCCATTCATTAGCCTAGGGGTCCTCCTACAGACAGAGCCGGGTCGGCAGCCCCTAGGAACCTCGAATTCTGTAAGAGGGCATGCAGATTAGGTCCACAGAATAGCCCCAACTCGCACCTTCTGGCATTGGGCCCCTCAAATTCAACACGCACAAAACCACATTCTCCAAGTGCCCCACCACCCCCATCATCTGCTTGACTCCTGGCCACTCGGTTGCTCAGGCCTCTCTGCGCATGACCCAGCCCCGCACAGCATTTCTTTCAGGCCTTTGTCCTCCCTGTCTTGCTCTCTCACCTAAGGCCTTGGTACCTGTTGCTCCCTCTGCCAGAAATATTCCTTCTCCTCCCCTTCACCTGACCAACTCCACATCATTGCTCAGGTCTTGGCTCATAGATCATTTGTCCAGACAAGCGTTCCTGAACCCTCTCCGCCACCCTAAACCAAGTCGGCTGCCCCTTCTCTGTGCTCCTATGGCACATGTAACTCCCCGACAGTGGCCTTTATTATTCCTTACTGACGTACTTATTGAATAGGCTGTCTTCCCTCCCTAGACTACAACCACTGTGCAGGGGTAGCACCTAAGGATCGAATGTGTTCACCTTTGTATGTCTAGCTCCCAAGTAAGGACCTGGCCATAGCAAGCACTGAGTAACTAATTGCTGACTGAATGAGAGGTATCCTCTATCAACTGGCAGGAAGTCAAGTGATTCGAAAAACTGAGTTTTCCAGACAGTGGAGGTTCAACTCTTTAAGCACAGCAACTTTTTATTCAGTGAGTCCATGAAAATTTACTGAATACTGTGTGCCCAGCATTGTGCCCAGCATTTGAGAGACAAAGACATCAGATGTCATCATGCCCCTGAGTTTCAGAGTCTTTGGAACCTAAGGAAAGCTATGGGCTCCCTCCCCAGTAAAATGTGAGTAACACAATCGTGAAATTTTGTACACAATGTATCTTAACATTAAATCCCAATGGAAAAATATTTTCAGAGATTTCTCTCTGATTTCTTCTTTTTTTAAGGTTTTATTTATTAATTTGAGAGAGAGAGAGAGAGGGAGAGCACAGAAGGAGAGTGAGAGGGAGAAGCAGACTCCCCACTGAGCCGAGAGCCAGATGCGGGGCTCGATCCCAGAACCCCCGAGACCATGACCTGAGCTGAAGGCAGACGCTGAACCAACCGAGCCACTTAAGCAACCCTCTCTCTGATTTTTTCAAGCAAAAATAAAGAAGTAATACCAACAACCTGAAAAGAATCAAAAGAAATTCAAACTGTACCAAAAGGGCAAACACGAGCCATAATGTGGCTCGTGCCACAGCCCGGCATAAGAGAGGCAGTTACCAAGGGCTGACATGTGGATCCTTGACCCCACCACCTGGCTCTACCCCTGACCAGCCCTATGACTCTGGGGACATCAATTAATCTCTCTGGCCTCAGTCTTCTCATTTGAAAATGCAGATAATAAAAGTGCCTACCTTATAAAATCATTGTGGATATTCAGTGGTTCAGTTTATGTAAAATTATTAGAACAGCGACTGACACATAGTAAGCTTTCAAAAGATATAGGTAAAATTAATATTACTAAACTTTGCAAAGTTAATAATGTAAAGCATTCCTTGACATCCAACACACATGATGCTCCTCGACACATAACACATTGACATCCAGTCAATTTGACTTTTTGTTTACCAACAGCTGCTAAGAACCCTGACTCCCAAGGGAAGGCAGTGGCCCACCAGACCATCACTCCCAAAGCCCACTGATGAGAGTCAGCGAGTGTCAGACGTTGAGCACTAGCACCATTCTCCACGAGTTTTCCAGCTGAATCAATGCCCCATCATTTTCTCTTCTCTCGAGCCACTGAGGAAAGCAATATAAAGGTCTCCTTCACTGATGGGTTGTCCCCAAGGAAGGACTATGTCCATACTTCCCCTCCATGTTTGGCTGAGCAGCCAAAGCCTTCCAAAGAGAAGGGCACTGCTTCCAGGTGTCTCCAGATTTCTGCTGCTGAGGGCTTAGCATGCCTCTGCCACTCCCAGGCTGCACAAACATTTCTTCCAGCAGCAGAAAGTTTACAGACTTGCCCAGCCCAGTCTCCTCTTCTAGAGGGCAGCATGGCCAAAACCGCCCATTTTTCAGAAACAACTATAGTGGTGAATTGATTTACCTCATTCACAGGGCCAAAAATATCTAGTAAGGAAGCCAAGTCATGAATGAATTCCTCTTTCTCTGTTTTGTGTGTTTTCCTTTACTTTCAAAGAAAAAAAAAAAATAGAACTTCAGTTTGAAGTTCAGTCAAGTACTTCAAGATCTGTCCTTTGGAGAGCGAGTGAACTCCTTGCGTAGTGGGAGCAGCTTTCTGTTCTGCCCCATTGCACAGCAAAACCTCCCGAGAAGGCTAGAACTCAAGGCCCCAGCACCGACAGAACTGCAGGCTTTCAAAGCAGGCTTTCAGGATCACTGCAGTCTTTGACATCAATGCTAGCACAGAAAGTCCCAGCCACAGTGGCAGGTGGGCCTCCTCATTTCATCAAAGCTGCAACACCAGATGTGTGGCCAGACAAAGCAGATGCTTCATCCGTGCAAGATAGCCTTGACATTCCTTTCAGTCAAAATGAGCTTGGCAAAGAAACGGACTGCCATCTTGAAGACTTGGAAGTTTCCCAAAGGAGCTCACAACATAAGAATTCTTTTTGGATGTTGAAAACATACAGGTAACAGAAACCAACAGGAGCTGGATGCACCAAGATTGTCACTAACTGTTTGTGCAACGAATTTCAAAAGAAATGGCACAGCTGCTGATTCTTTCCATGACCTACTTCAAAATACCAGAAGACAGGTCAGCTCTTCTAGAAATGATATCATCTGACACAGGAACTGCTTTAATCTCCTTCCTCTGCTCTGAGTCACAGCTCAGCTCAGTCGGGTCCAAGTTATGCGGCTTCATCAAGTTCTCTCCTGTCGGGAGTGACATCTTTGGCAATTTTGAAGGCTGTCTCAAAACAAGGCTTTCATGTTTGGGTAAGCCCAACTTTTGGAAAATGGCAGGCCTTTCCAAGGTCAAGTGTCCTTCTCCTCAATAAGGTTTCTTCCCCCATCTCCCCCGCCCCACCATGCAGCTTTGGGAGGTGGGTGCTCCTTCCCACTTCCAGGCATCATGTGATCACTGCAAAGCATCCTATCAATACAGCCTGAATTTCTGATTATGAAAGTTAGACCAAAGATTACATAAGCTTCACTGCACTCTTTCATTTGACATTTTCCAACTTAAGCTAGGATCGATGTAAATGCAAACAGATGCACATAGTCATAAAGGTAAGGTATAATTTTATAAATTCCTTTCTCAGGGAAAATGTTATATAACAGAACACAGTGATAGTGAAAACTGTCATCACCGAGATGTATGTGGTGGAATCCTATGCCATCCTATACACTTTCAGAGTAGAATGATACCTTAATATAATTTGAGAAAAATAACTTTTTTCCCACAAAAGATAGTTTTCAAAATGAGTAAGTTTTCAAAAGAAGGAGGCTTTTGCTTTTATTTAAGACAAAAACAGACTGAACTACTGATAGTGACAGAATTTAGAGTGGAGGTTACACTTGGGGGTAATAGTGACTGGAAAGGGCGTGAGGCAGGCTTCCAGGGTATCGGTGCATTCTATATTTTGATCCAGTGGCAGCTATGTGGTCTGTTTATTTTGTTGTATCCTTAAGACTTATGCACTTTACTATATGTACTTTAAAAAATCTCTTTAAAAGACAAGAAGAATGTGTGGGATGAAGCTAAAACAATGCTTAGAAGGAAATTTATGTCACTAGACACCTACATTAGAAATGAAGAAAGGGGCGCCTGGGTGGCTCAGTCATTGAGTGTCTGCCTTTGGCTCAGGTCATGATTCCAGGGTCCTGGGATCAAGCCCCACATTGGGCTCCCTGCTCCGCGGGGAAGCCTGCTTCTCCCTCCCCGACTCTCCCTGCTTGTGTTCCTGCTCTCACTATCTCTCTGTCAAATAAATAAAATCTTTAAAAAAAAAAAATGAAGAAAGGCTGCAAATCATTGACCTTAGCTTTCACTTTAAGAAACTAGAGGAGCAAATCAAACCCAAAGTAAGCAGAAGAAAGTAAATAATAAAAAATATGAACAGAAATCAATGGACTAGAAAACAGAAAAGTAATTGAAAAAAATTAATGGAATCAAAAGCTCTTTGAGATCAATAAAATCGATAAACTTAGCCAGACTGAGCAGGAAAAAGGAAAGGAGACACAAATTATCCATACCAGGAATGAGAGAGGGAAAATCATTACAGATCCTATAGATATTAAAAGGATAAGGGAATATCATGAAAACTTCATGTGAATAAATTTAACTTAGATAAAATGGACAAACTCATCCAAAAAACACAAAGCTTACTAAAAACAGAAGCAGATTACCTGAATAACTCCATACCTATTAGAGAAATTGAATTCATTTTTTTAAGAAGGGGAGAGACAGACAGAGAGATGGGGGCAGAGGTGGAGAAAAGGCAGAGAGAGACTCTTTAGCAGGCTCCATGCCCAGCGCAGAGCCCAATGTGGGGCTCGATCTCACGACCCTGAGATCATGACCTGAGCCAAAATCAAGAGTCGTACTCTTAACCAACTGAGCCACCCAGGCACCCTGAGAAGTTTAATTCATAGTTAAAAAATTTTCCACAACAATCTGCAACTGTACTCCTTGTCCAAAGGAATTGAAAACTTACATCCCCACAAAAACCTAGATATCCCTCACTAGGACAGGTAAATGGATAAACAGTGGCACCTCCAGGTGATGGAACATTATTCAGCAATACGAAGACATGAGCCATCACATCATAAAGAGACATGGAAGACACTAAATGAAAGAAGTCTATGTAACTGTCTGATTCCAACTCTATGACATACTGGAAAACGCAAAGCTATGGAGACACTAAAAAGATCAGTAACTACCAGAGGTTGGGGGAGAGGGAGGGATGGACGGGTGGAGCACAGAGCAACTTCAGAGCAGTGAAACAAGTGTGTATGATAGTATAATGATGGATATATGTCATTGTGCATTTGTCAAAACCTATACAATATACAACTCCAAGAATGAACCCTAATGTAAACTATGGGCTTTGGGTAAAAATGATTCATCTTTTTTTTTTTTTTTTTTACACGTTTACATTCATGAGTTGTAACAAATGTACCACTCTGATGGGGATGTTGATAGTGTGGGAGGCTGTGCGAGTGGGGGCAGGGAATACGTGGCAACTTTTTGTACTTTCTGCTTCAGTTTTCTGTGAACCTAAAACTGCTCTATAAAACAGTCTATTTAGGGGAGCCTGGGTGGCTCAGGCGTTAAGCATCTGCCTTCGGCTCAGGTCATGATCCCAGGGTCCTGGGATGGAGCCCCATGTCGGGCTCCCTGCTCTGCGGGAAGCCTGCTTCCCCCTCTCCCATTCCCCCTGCTTGTGTTGAAGGCTGCTTCTCCCTCTCCCACTCCCCCTGCTTGTGTTCCCTCTCTCGCTGTGTCTCTGTCAAATAAATAAATAAAATCTTTAAAAAATAAATAAATAAATAAATAAAATAGTCTATTTAAAAGGAAAAAATGAAAACCTTTCCACAAAGAAAACTCCAGACCTACATGGCTCTGCTGGTCAAATCTACCAAATATTTAAGAAAAATCATACAAATTCTACATAAACTCTACTGGAAAATTGAAAAGAAAGGAATGCTCCCCAACCTAGTTTAAGAGGTCAGCATGGGGGGCGCCTGGGTGGCTCAGTCGTTAAGCGTCTGCCTTTGGCTCAGGTCATGATCCCAGGGTCCTGGGATCGAGCCCCACATTGGGCTCCCTGCTCAGCAGGGAGTCTGCTTCTCCCTCTCCCACTCCCCCTGCTTGTGTTCCCTCTCTCGCTGTGTCTCTCTCTGTCAAATAAATAAATAAAATCTTTAAAAAAAGAAAAAAAAAGAGGTCAGCATGGGGCACCTGGGTGGCTCAGTGGGCTGAATTTCTGACTCTTGATTTCAGCTCAAATCAAATCTCAGGGTCGTGAGATCGAGCCCCGAGTTAGGCCCCACACTCAGCATGGTATCTGCTTGTCTCTCTCCCTCTCCCTCTCCCCCCACCGCATGGGCTTCTGCCTGTGCACATAGTCTATCTTAGATAGATAGATAGATAGATAGATAGATAGATAGATAGATAGATATAAATAGACAGAGATAGATAAATAGAGATAGATAAATAGATAGATGATAGATAGATAGATAGATAGATAGATCAGCATTACACTGATACCAAAACCAGAAAAAGACATTTTACATGAAAAAAAAATACAAACCAATATTCCTCATGAACACAGATGCAAAAATTCTTAACAGAATTTTAGCATATCGAATTCAACAATATACAAAAAGGATTCTACATCATGACCAAGTGGAGTTTATCATAGGAATGCAAAGTTAGTTTAATATTCAAAAATCAATCATGCAATTCTCCACAGTAACAGACTAAAAAAGAAAAATCACGGTATCTTAATAGATGCAGGAAAAGCATTTGATAAAACCCTACATCTATTCCAGATAAAAATTCTCAGCAAATTAAGATCAGAAGGGAATATCTTCAACCTAATAAATGGCAAATGAAAAATGTACAGCTAACAGCTAACATCATCCTTAACCACAAAAGACAACTTTTCCTTCAAGACCAGAAACAAGCCAAAGATACCTGCTCCCACCACTTCTACCCAACACTGTATTAGAGGCTATGGCCAGCGAATAAGGCAAGTCAGGGAAATAAAAGCATCCAGTTTAGAAACAAAGAAATAAGACTGTTATTCATAGAAAAATCATCTGTGTAGAGAATTCTACAGAACCTATAAAAGAGCTAGTGGAATAAGTGAGTTTAGCAAAGTTATAAGATATAAGGTCAATTAAAACACTTCTATATTTCTATAAACTA
Source organism: Callorhinus ursinus (assembly GCF_003265705.2). Taxonomy (NCBI): domain Eukaryota; kingdom Metazoa; phylum Chordata; class Mammalia; order Carnivora; family Otariidae; genus Callorhinus; species Callorhinus ursinus. The sequence goes on from NW_027397086.1 coordinate 4,891,828, forward strand.
GGAATGAACAATTGGAATTTAATTTAAATAAAATAACATTTACAGCACCATAGAAAATGCAACACTTAGGAATCAACCTGACAAAAGATGTGTAAGATCTATACACTGAAAACTACAACATTACTGAAACAAATTAAAGAAGATCCAAATGTGTGGATACACACAGTGTGTTCATGGTTCAGGTGATTCAGTTAATAATGAATGACAAGCTCGCTTTTTCTTCTCCCCAGCCACCAGGCACCAAAAGTAGTGTCCCCAAATTGATCTACAGATTGAATGTGATCATAATCAACAGCAGGCATTTTTTTTAAAAGATTTTATTTACTTATTTGTCAGAGAGAGAGAGAGCACAAGCAGGGGGAATGGCAGGCAGAGGCAGAGGGAAAGCAGGCTCCCTGTTGAGCAGGGAGCCCGATGCGTGACTCGATCCCAGGACCCTGGGATCATAACCTGAGCTGAAGGCAGACACTTAACTGACTGAGCCATCCAGGCATCCCAACAGCAGGCATTTTTGTAAAGCTACAAGCTGATTTTTAAATTCATATGGAAATGCAAAGGACTAAAATAGCCAAGACAATTTTGAAACAGAAGAACACATTTTAAGAACTGATTCTACCTGATTCCAAGAAGACCATGGAGGGTGTGGGAAAGGGGAAAGGGACTGCAAGGGGCATGAGGAAAGTTTCTGGGTGAGGGGTACGTTTACTGCTTTGATTTGATGACGGTTTCACAGATATATACATCCAAACTCATCGAATTGTTGGCTTTATTTATGCATGGTTTGTTATATAACTATTACATCTCAATGAAGCTGAAAAAAATCTCATTCAGTTCTCATGTCCAATTTTTTAGGTATATTATCATCTCCATTTTATACAGAAATGAAACTGAGACTCAGCAACAGTAAGTGACAAGTGTGGTCACACAGATACACACCTAATCCTTCTCACTCCAGAGCCCATGCTCTTAAGCTCTGGGCCATATAGAAAGAAACACTTTTCTATCTGCCTCTCATTCATTCAATAAGTATTGACAAGTATAGATGCTACAATGTGACATTGTGCTGGGGCGCCTGGGTGGCTCAGTCAGTTAAGCATCTGCCTTTGGCTCAGGTCATGATCTCAGGGTCCTGGGATGGAACCTCATGTTGGGCTCCATGCTCAGCGGGGAGTCTGCTTCTCCCTCTCCCTCTGCTCCATCCCTCCCCCCGCCCCACTCATGCTCGCTCTCTCTCAAATAAATAAAATTAAAAAAAAAAAAAAGGTGGCACTGTGTCTGGAGTAAGGGACCACAGCAGTGACACAGAAGGTCCTTCCCTCGGAGAGCCCGACACATTGCTGGCCCAGGGTCCTTCTTAGCCTGACTTCTTAGCACTGTTGTTCCCTTTCTCCTTGCCACATCCCTGACTTCTCTCAAAAGAGAAGAAATACCTCGTGAGTTTCTGCCATGTGCCGGGCTGTCCGCCTGGGACAGGCATCATTTCTACTTTACTGATAAAGGAACGTGCAGGAACCTGGCATGATCACACAGCTAGAGAGTAGCAGAGCCAGGGTACAAATGCAGACCTTCCTGCCCGTGAATCTTAGCGTCCTCCAGTCACATCAAACTGCCTGGAATCATGCAGCTGTTCTTAACACAGAATCCACAGAAACCTTGTTTTCCGTGCAGACAAAATCACAACCAGGCGCCAAATCCCCAAGGATAAAAACAGCTGTTCACCAAAGGTTCTGTTTTATGTTATTAATTCATTTAAAAGGAAATTTGGTTTCTAACCAGCACTATTGTCATATCCACACCCAAGAAGGGAGAAAAAATGAGTCTGGAAGGTGCAAAGTGTTGGTTTCATTGGATCAAATATGCTGCTGGCCTATGTCTGCAGCCAGACCTGATTCCTGTCCCGGCGGCTCTCCCCACCCTTCAGACAAGTGTTTTTCTGGGGCTCAGGGAGGGACTCCAACCCCTCCCGCCATCATGAGTGGAGTTGGGGGGAAGCCTTTTCCACTTGTTATCACTGTGACAAGAAGTCATTACAATGTGGGGGCAGCAAGTAACAAATGCAAACTCAGAGCAGTCACAGATGAGAGAGGCGGCAGCTCAGGCTTCCGGTGCAAACATCAGTGCCGGTGAGTCTTACACGGGGAGCCACCCGCCCGTCTTAGCCCCCACTGGGGGGCACCTGGACCACCCCCTACTACCTAACTCAGTTTTTTGAACCAAGGGAGGCACTGCAGCACCGAAGTGAAGAGGATTCAGTGAGATATTACCATTATTATCACTGCCACATCCTGTATGTATTCAATAAGTAACATCAGGATGGGGCACTGTGCTGGGTCACAGGATATGGAGGGAAGAGCATCGGCATGATCCCTGCGTCCATGGAGTTTATAACCAAGGAGGCAGACAGACTGGAAAGAACTAATTATTCAAACTTTTAAAAGTCATGACATTTCAGCACAATGGTGAGAAGTGCTACGCACGGCAAGTGGGAGACAGTATGGTGAGCGTGAGGGGAACGTGCATGACTCCCAGTCTAGTGCTCCCAGCTGCTGGCTCCACCTCTGCGATGGGGAGTTGGGGAGGCGCCACTGGAGAGGCTGTGCGCGGCACGGAGCAGCAGGCTTGGGCTGGCTGAGGCTGGGAGGTCTGCTGCTGGCCCCTCATGCCGCCTGCCGCCTGGCTGGCAGGGTAAAGGAAGTGTGCATCCGAGGAGCAGTGGGGAGCCTCAGAGGGCTCTAGGCAGGACAGGGTCAGACGGTGGCTTTGGAAAGATGTCTCTAGATACAGCAAAGGAGGTTGGGAAGCAGGATGAAGTGTGAGGAGATGTGATCGGAAGAGAGGTGGCAGAGGCTCAGGCTAGGCTGGGGTAGTGGTCTGAGAAAACTGCCCAGCGTGTGACCTGAGAGGGGTTTTAATGATGTCACCGAAACCGATCTCTTTACAAATAACTGCCTGCTGGCAACGAGCTTCCCTTCTCCTAGGGCCAAACGCTGTGATTCCAAGGAGCAGCAAAGACACACAGGGTTTGTCTGACATCCAACACTGACCTCGGCTTTCTGGAATGCCCGTTTCTTCAGAGCAGGCAACCCGGCATCCAGACAAAAGGCCAGAGGGTCAGGTTCCTGAACCCACAGGCAGTGTTTTCCTGCACTGCAACGTGTCATGTGGCCCAGAGGAAATGGTGTACTTCAGCAGGGAGTCTTCCATTCTTGCAGGCCAGCCCTTCGGCAAACCAACAGATGCTGGTTGAGTCACGTGCAGAGGCCTCAAGCCCTGAGGCAGGAAGGGTGAAGCCAAACCTCTCTAGAGTTAAGTGCCCCGCAGGGACACAAACGCCCTCTGGAGAAAGCCTCTTTGCCCCAAAACGTTCATGAATGCCCTCCTTCATTCTAAGCCACCTGCCTTTCTCTCTAAGCCCCAGCTGCCCCCCGGGGCCACAGTGAGGACAGCAGAGGACTGCAAGCCCACCCAGACCAGCCCTTGCCTGCCTTCCGCCAACACTGAGCTCCTGGCCTGAGCCCTGAAGCCAGGTGGCCAGTGCTGGTGATACTCTAGTCCCTTACGTCAGGCGTCTCCCAGTCTAGGCGCACAGCTGTCTTCTGGGGGAGCCCAGGCTACCTCCCGGCACCTCCACCCCCTCTGTTTTGCAGTTGGCACCCCTGCCTTTGGCTCTGGCCCACGGTCTCCTCCTCTCACCCCCCTGCTGTCATTTTGACAGACGTCACTGAACTGGCTGGTGTGCCTTCTCACCCCTGGGTCACACCGTACCCCCGCCTCCTCCGGGAGAGACCTGCATCGTCCTCCCACCGCAGCTCCCGTCAAGCACAGTGTCCAGAGCCACCCCGACTCACAGACCCTGCACTCTGCCATCATTCTCCCTCGATGACCTCCTGGCCTCCAGCTCGTTCTCTGACTCCAACCCAAATCTGCGCTTTGCCCCCTGCTCGACCTACGGTCCCTCAGTCCTTCTTGAGTCTTCCAGGCCGTCAGCCCTCTCCAGTCCTTCCGGCCTCCCTCCCCCAGGGTAAACAGGACTGACGCCCCTGCTCTGCTTCCAGGCTCCCTGAGCCTCCCTCTGCCTCGGGAGCTACTTCCCCTGCCTCCTCCTCTGCCCACTGCCCTTCCTTCTGCTCCCTGAATGCACAGTCCACTCCCCTCTGTCCTGTTTCTTCTCGTCTCAGGCCTCACAGCAGCCTCATAACCAACCTAACGCCAGGCCCCCTCCTCTCCTGGGCTGCCCCCCTGGCCTCACACACACTGTTGCAAAGCTCCAAATCAGTCTCCTGAGTCCGGTTGGTTCTGCCTCCAACAGCGAGAATGAACGTGCTAAAATACAATCTATCCATGTTATTATTCCCTTTTTGAAATCCTTCAGTGGATCCCCGAGTCCAACAACATAGAGCTCCGCCTCCTGCCCATCCCTCCCCCCCACTCTCCTTGACGTCTCTGCATCCCCTAAATACTTGCTGTCTACTGTATGTTCACATAGCGGTTCCTCCCTCTCACTGGATTGTGCCCACCCCCGTGACCCCTTCATCTGTGCCTCTCCAGCACGTAGCCCAGCAGACTGATGATGAACGACTGAGTGCGCGAGTGAAGGTCAGTCACTACTGGGGACTCTGGCAGTGGGGACGGCAGCAAAAACTGGGAAAAACACAGGCCCCCAGAGAAGCTTTCCATGTCACTGAACTTGGTAGCACTAAGGCTCGTTTCCTTCATACTCAGGCTCACAAGACACCCATCCACGTGCCTCTGTGACCCTGCATGCCCCCAGCTGTCAGTGGGCAAAAGAATGACACAATGACTTCTCGTAAGCCCTTGTTATGCTGACATCCCTGGCAATGGCAACGCATCCCTGTGCATCGAGGAGCACAGAACTGAGAGAGCCGCAAGCTCGCCTTTTCTTCTCCCCAGCCACCAGGCACCAAAAGTAGTGTTAAATCTCACTGAATATATTATCTGCCTTTTCAATGAGTTATTCACTCTGCCTGAAATGCCCTTCCTAACTCCTATCCCCTTCCCCGAACCACCCATAAAATACAACCACTTTCAGCCTTCAAGGCTCAGTGCCAATGTGCCAACTCCAAGGCAGTGTGACTCTCCCCGGCAGTGTCCGCAGGGTCCTGGGGCACCACGATGTGAGTCTTCATCTAGACCTCAGCTTCACGAAGGCCATCCGGGGACCAGGATGTGAACTCAGACCTCAAGGATTCCAGGAAGAAGGCTCTTACCCACTCCGCTATTCAAAGCACTGCGTCATCAGGGCCAGCAGCCCCCACAAGGGCACGGCTGAATGTTCTGCTGAGCACAGCCCCGTGTCCGTAATGCACACAGCCTCTTCGAACTGCGCACGAGAGAGAGCAAACAGCCACGAGCCATCAGGAACTGAGAGCCTGCAGGCACTTTGCTAAGTTCCCACACACCCACTGTAAGGTTAAAACTGTGATTTCCCCCATTTTACACAAGTAAACGGAAGCATAAAGAGAATGAATAACTTGTCCAAAGTCTGAGCTCCTCAGAGTGAGGCCAGGACTCAACCCCGGCTTTGTCAGATGAGTCCCTGCTCTCGAACACCATGCGGGTGAGTGGACCTGGCAGCCCAGTGTGGACAGAGCCCTGGGCTGAGGAACGCGCAGACTGTGCTCATTTTCAGCACCTTCTAAGAATAGCAGATCCCCCCTTGACGCTGCTCCCCATCGACACTGAAACCAATGACAAAACCAGTTCTGACAGTTCCACTGGCCTCTGAGAAACTGCTGGGCCTTCAGTTCCATGGGCTGGGAGTTTGGACATAATGACGGAGTTGGGCATAATGACAGACAGATGTGGGAGGGAATACTGGTGGGGACAAAATGCCACCCCACAACACAAGGCTGCCACCACCGGGACCCCTCAGAAAGACCTCCTTCACCCTGAGCCCTGGCAGCCAGGAATCCACCATGGCGGTGACGGGTTCTGGGCCACAGTGTAGAAGTTAAACCCAGCTGAGAGCCATTAGGCTGTGAGGTTGCATCTGCATTAACTTGCCAATGTTTGATAAAATTGGTCACTTAGTCAACGGGGAACAGGGCAGTTATGGTTCTTTATTTGCTAACTTCCATTTTCCTTGTTCTCTACCAATCCTTAACTCACCGTCTGCCAAGCTTCCTTTAAGCCCTAGGACGATGGTTTTGCGGTCACCCTTGCAGAAACAAGCAAAAGCCACAGTTCTACCCTCAGTTATCAACAGCATTTGGAAATTTGAATCTTCAAAGGCTGAGCTCACCAGGCAAAACCCTTGTTTGGGGGAAAGCGGTTCCACCACAAAACAGGCACCCTGGTAGTAATGTTCCCTTAATTGGTACACCCCCCGCCTTGGCAATGGGCCTAAACACAGCCAGATCACATTCTGCTCCCGCACTTCTCCCATTCATTCCTTCTCCACTCATTCAACAAATATGGAGTATCCACGGTGTTCCAGGCACTGGAAGATCCAACAGGCTCTCTCGGGAGGCAGACTCCATCCAGAATCGAGTGAGCATAACCCTCCTCTTCTGCCCGGATGCTTCCAAAAGCCTTCTGGGGAAGTCAAGAAGGGGGTGCCCACGTAGGTATGGAAGTGGTACGAGGGAGGGAAGATGAGAAGAAAAGGTACTAAAGACAAACAAAACTGCGAAAAATGTTAAACTGCAATCCAAAGTCTGCTGGTTAATATTAACACCGATATTATTATTTTTAAACTACTGTGTATGTATGTGTATATACATACATATATATATATATGATGAGATAATACAAAAATGTAATTATTTAATGTTGTTAGAAACCCAAACTGTCAGTGTAAAAGAAATCATATGAAAATCAAGGGAACTAAGCTCACAACACTGTAATGTTAGATTTGAGTTGGAAAGATCAACATTCTATCAGTCACATGTCAACAAGATAATGTGACATAACAAACAACCCTCAAATCTCAAAGGCTTACAACAGCAATATTTATTTCACACTCAGGGGTCGGTAGAATGGCTGCAGTTCAGCCAATCTCCACTGGGCTCACTGGGGCGGAGCCAGGTTAGGCTAGAATTCAGGCTCTGGGTTCGGTTCAGGTCATCTATTACATCTTCATTTGGGGGCTCAGGCTAAACAAGCAAGAGCTACCCATATATCATGGAGAGTGGAAGTTCCAAGAGGGCTGGTCAGGCCTCTCACTCACCACGTGCATGCTGTCACTTATGCCCAAGGCACAGGGCCAAGCCCAAAGTCAATAGGATGAGAAACAGACACCACCCACAGGGAAATCATGACAAAGATGAGGAGGGAAGGAAGAATGTGGAGAAAGAACACCACCTACCCTAATTATGAACTCATGACTTTTCCTTTTATTTATTTTTTTATTACTTTTTTAAAGAGAGAGAGAGCACACAAACAGGCAGGGTAGAGGGAGAGGGAGAAAGAATCCCAAGCAGGCTCCATGCTCAGCACACAGCCTGACACGGGGTTCGATCCCACGACCCCGAGATCATGACCCGAGCAGAAACCGAGTCAGACACAACCGACTGAGCCACCCAGGTGCCCCATGACTTTTCCTTTGAAAAAATAAGTATTTCTTCACCTTGTCCACCAAAAGGGCCTAAAAGCAACTGCAACCTCCTCTCATGAGCATCCTCTCACCCAGATTGTGGTTTCTGAATATTCATCCCCAGTAAAAGAAACCAGCATCCCGAAGACACACCCAATTCCAGGTCTTCGGCAGGAATTGTACAACATAACACTGATATAGCTCGTTGTGCCAAAGAGCAAGGAAGCCAACCAAACCAAGGGGATCGTGTTAAAAGGATACAGGTGGTGACCGGAAAGGGCTCCCACTGGTTAAAGATGGGACAATTTACATATCAAAAAGAATAGTGACTACAACTCACTGAAACAGAGATTCCTAGCCCCTCTCTAACTCTATGGGATCAACATCTCCCAAGGATGGAGCCCAGGCATCTGTATTTCTTTACAGATTCTGATGCATAGGCTACACTAAAAAGCACCAGTCCACAGGCTTCCTGATCTTCTGCAAGTGCAGGTCACTTGCTCTCAGATGCTGGCCTCTGCTTCCTGGGAAGTCTTGTCAAACTTGTAACTGTCCTTATTCATGTCCCTCCAACTCTGGGGTGGTCCAGCCACAATGTGGCAGGCATCATCAAGAAGAAAAACTCTAGTTTTCAGTCTGCTAACAAGAATAACAACAGCAAAAAAGCTGGGGCAGCTCCCAGGATCCTCCTTTTAACCACAGTTTTGACAATGACAATGAGGAACAAACTCTTCCATTTTTAGCTAACAGAGATCCAAGACATTCAAGTTTGGGGTTTCTCCATATACCTCAAAGGAATTAGTTTTCAATTCTCACTCTGTGTCAGAATCACCCGGTAACCTTCTACAAAATGGGGTTGACTGGGCTTCAGGCCCTGACCCAGAGATCCAGATCCAATAGTCAAGGGTAGAGTCTGGGCACCCCATGTTTCAGAGGCTGCCAGGTGATTCTGATGTGCAGCCACAATTGACAACCACAGCTCCAAGTGAAAATCTTGAAAGCAAAACATCTCCACCTTAATGTCTTATCACAATTTGAATCAATATATGTCTTGGATGAGGCACCTTCCAAACCTCAGTGCCCTGGGGAAAAGCCTTGGTCTGCCCCTAGCTGTGCCTCCAAAGAACTCCCCACCATTTTCCCTCCTACAATGAGCCTGAGCAGCCACGCCAGCTTCCCTGGGCACATGCAGGTTCAGGATTCAGGGCTCACGGCCTCTCCCAGATGCTCAGGACAAAGAATAAAGAAAGATCCAAATGTCTAAATAGCTCCAGATCAAAGCTAAGCAGAGTACATGATCACAAAGAGCTTCAAGCTGAGAACTAAGGCAACCATCACACAAATACTCCCCTAAAAGTCTCCAAGAGGTAGAGAGTTGTTTTATTTTTTTTTAATTAGAAAGAACGGATAATTTCATGTTAGAAGATAACAGTAAAAAAATTGGAAGTCAGCCAATTCAAAAAAGCAAACACAGCTCTGCTCCCCAAACCTCATGAACACGGCACGCGTGCATGCACACACACACAGTACTATAAATCACTGCCATGTCTTCATATAAATGCTGAGCGCAGCTAGAAGTACTAGTTTCCCCCTAATTTGCAGTAGGTTAGATGCCAGCTCTCAGAAGGCCTGGATCCTTTGTCTGGTTTTGTATTAAAATATGCTGCTTTTCTCAAAGCCTTAACAGCTACCATACTATAAGAGGAAGGGGCTGCATGTCAAGAGAGTTCTGGAATTCACACCATGGTTGCAGCAGACACTTTCTGACATATCTCCCCATGTACACCCTCTTCTCTAAAATGTGCACCCCATTCACCAGACTGGGTCCCCTCAGCTGTGCTCGCTCATCTTGGCCACATACTCCTGGCCTAGGTCATGAAGCAGCATGAGTCACGTGGCTCAGCCAGGCTGGACTGAGAGCTGCTAGTCTCAGTCTGGAAGGTGGCCTAAAGGAGGATCATGTAAATGTGAGCCCTTCGGAGAGGCCAGGTTGGACCATGCGAACAGACAGGAAAGAAGGGAGGAGAGCGGAAGAGGAAAAAGCAGAGACAAGAGGCAGAGACCACTTGCATCTTGGTTGGCTCTCCAGCCACCTGAACTCCACGCTCATAGATTCCATGAAGTGCCCCTTTATCCCCATAATAAACTCTTCTGCCTAACCAGCTACTTCAAAATGGATTTCTCTTACTAGCCAACAAAAAAAGAACCCTGACTAAAACAACTCTAAAGCCTTGTTATCAACTACTAAACATTTCCAGGATATTTTTAAAGACCAAAACCAACTTTTTTCTCTCTATTGAATATGCTGTTTCTAAAAATGTACATATGCTCTTAATGTAAACATGTATATGTTTTGCTGTGGAAACTGGTTTCAAAATCAGAAACAAGGCAACCACCAGAATTTGGGATCAACAAAAAGAAAGCTCTCCAGGAAAATCTTCCCTCACATCCCGTTCTTGACAGGGACGATTCTCAACAGGAGGAGCCTGGGAAAAAAGAATCAGTGTGGGAAGGCCTGGCTCAGGTATGGAGGCCAAGGGCACCAACTGCCCCCAGCCCTGCCAGGGTGGGCCAGACACAGTGACAGTCTCTGCGAACCCCAAACACCGGGGACAAAGAATGAGCACCATCAAGAATGAGAAGCTCCTGGATGCACTCTTTAATAGGGGCTTAAATCATTAATGTGTTTATAGAGACTTCAAGAGAGAAACCAAAAGTCGCTCAGACATGGCTGACTAAATCATCTCCTCCCAGCCACAGTGTTTAGAACAATTTAAAGGACAAAGTACAGACCTCCGGCTGGATGGCTTTAAACACAGGTATGTCCATTAACGTGATCTGGCTCTGCAAAAAAAGAGAATCAGTGTTAGAATATACTGGAAGTCAAAGGTAACTTTGAATCCATACAGAGTAATAACACATTCTCCCTTGAAATAAAAATCAAGAAAGAATGGAATAAGAAAATTCCTAAAATGCCTCTCCCATCCCTTCCCCCTTCGTAAATCTTGACCCTACACCCTTCTTTCTTTAATGTGAGACAAACTCCCAATTTAAGAATTGATGATAGTCATTTGGAGGGTGGGACTGAGATTAAGGGGAACATTTTTAGTTTGGATATTTTTGTACTATTAGTGTTTTTGTTTCAAACATGAATTACTTTTGTAATTTAAAAAAGTTGTAGATACAATATTAAAAATTAGAATGCTAAACAGAGACACTATCTATTACTCCAAATTTAAATTTTAAAAAAATTGTGGCTTATAGAAATTGTATATTTCTTCTGAAGTCTAAGTCTCCTCTAAATTATACGGTAGAGTGCTACTTGAGATGCATCCATGGACCCGTGCTGGACCACAAACTATTTACTCCACCAGCCCACAAGGAGATAACTAACAGAATTTGAGAGCAAGCATTTCGGAACTTTTATAACAAATTGCCACAACGTCTTTATTGTATTTTTTTTTAAGAATCAGTCCTCAACAGATGGGAAATGAAAAACAACTGGCCCTTTACCACAGCTAGCTTGCGAAGCACTAATGTTGTAAACAAAACACACATCTAGTTAAAGGCTGTTCCCATTGTTAGCTGCTCATCGGGTGAGAGTAAAAGAAAGCACCATTGCTGACAATCTTTGCAGGCCAAGGCATGCACTGAGCCGACTTTGCATGATCTGCCCATCTCTATATGTCACCTGGGATGCCAGCTGTCAGTTAATAGACACCTCTGTGATAGGCCAGGGAAAGGAGAGCCAAGGGCATTTGGATGCCTCCTAACTCGAGAAGACACCCTGCCCATGGCACACATGTCAAAGGGGAGGATGTGATGCAGTGGAATGAACGGGGGCTCTGGAATCAGCAGGGCTTCGGTGTGCGCCTGGATACCACCGCTTAACAGTAATATGCTCTTTGACACTGGTTTAACCTCTCCCAGTCTCAGGTGCCACATCTAGGAAATGGTGACAATAATCCTTATCTTATAGGATCCTTGGGAAAATCCAAGAGAAGAAGTGCAGAATGCCAGGCATCTGCCAGGTGCTTTCTCTAGACATGCGTATGTATGTATACATACATATATTCACGCATATATAGAGAGAGACAGAGACAGAGACAGAAAGACCGAGAGTATCTGTCAGGTGCCAGGCATTCTGCACCTCCTATCTTGAATTTTCACAAAGATTATATATATATACTGTGGAATTTGAACAACATGGGGGTTAGGGATACCAACCCTCCCTGGTCTAAAATCTGTGTATCGGGGCGCCTGAGTGGCTCAGTCAGTTAAGTATCCAACTCTTGATATCGGCTCAGGTCACGATCTCAGGGCTGTGAGATCAAGCCCCATGTCAGGCTCCATGCTTAGCAGGGAGTCTGCTTCTCTCTCTACTTCTCTCTCCCTCTGCCCCTTCCCCCACTCGTGCACTCTCTCTCTCTAAATAAATAAGTCTTTAAAAAAAAAAAACAAATCTGAATATAACCTTTGATTCCCCAAAAACTTAACTACTAACAGCCTACTGTTGACCAGAAGCCTTACTGATAACATCAATAGTTGATTAATACATTTTGTTTGTTAGATAAATTATAAACTGTACTCTTACAAAAAGGTAATCTAGAGAAAAGCAAATGTTATTAAGAAAATCATAAGGAAGGGAGAACACATTTACAGTACTGTATTTATATAAAAAAAAAAAAAACACCTGCATATAAGTGGACCCACACAGTTCAAACCTGTGTGCTCAAGGGTCAACTGTGTACACATGTGTGTTTATATATTTACACTTATATGTCACATATGTGTGAAGTCACACAGATGAGCTCATGTATTGGCATGTGAACTTATGATTCCTGGCCAATACATGAGCTAAGAAATAAGGGAACTGTTAATTTGTTTGAATATTCAAGCATCAAAATTCCTCTTAAAGGAAGCTGTTACTTAAGTCAACAAATAGTCATGAAAAAGCCTCATGTCAAGAATACATTGGAGGGGCGTCTGGGTGGCTCAGTCGTTAAGTGTCTGCCTTCGGCTCAGGTCATGATCCCAGGGTCCTGGGATCGAGCCCTGTATCGGGCTCCCTGCTCGGCGGGAAGCCTATTCTCCCTCTCCCACTCCCTCTGCTTGTGTTCCCTCTCTCGCTGTGTCTTTTTCTGTCAAAAAAAAATAAAATCTTTAAAAAAAAAGAATACATTGGAAAAATGGCAACACACACAGTATGTCAAGTGTAACCACAGTCCAAGGCTAAGGTGCAGAATTGTGGTTGCCTCTTGGCATAATTTAAAGGTGGTCCAAGACCACTGGATTCCTGAGAAGCACAGGACGCAGGCCAAAGCATACCATCCTCAGGGCTGAGCAGGAGAGGGAAATAAGCAGGTGGCTTCTGTGGAGAGCCTCTTTGTCCCCTCCAACGGGCCAGTGCTGCCACTACGGAAGCTCAGCAGAGAGACAGACAGCAAAGGCACCAAGAATAAAGAAACACTTGGGAACTGAGCCCTTCCACCTCTGGGTCTACCCACCAGTGGCAAGGGGGCAGTGGACATCAGCACAAGGTGGATCTGGTCCTCGTAATCTGGGTATTGAGGGATGACTGAGGCCAGGAGGCCCGGAGGTCTATGTGTCTGGCCCAGAGCTATGTCCCAGGCAGTGCAAACACACTGGCATTTCTCCTGCCAGACCCATGGTGATTGCTAGCCAAGTCCCCTCACATTTGGATTAATTCTGCCATCCTGGGGAACAGAAAGGCCTTGTGAAAACAGGAGATTCACGCTGAAAGCTCTGAGGACCTTGGAAATCTCTCCCGCGGCTCAAGTTAACTCCCTATCCGGGAGAACTAGCAGGATGTTTGCAATGTCATTTAGGACGAGAACCAAAAGTCTGCTAATGTGAAAATGAGAAAACTTCCTCTCCATCCTGCCGTCACTTCTAGGGTTTGCTACTGAATTTCCAAATGATTTATTAAAATAGTGGCTTTACATTTCACATTTTTTTGGATGGTCCAAGTTTCAAGTATCCTAATCCCTGCTCAGACCCTAAGTCAGAAAATGTATTCAGGTGTTTTATTCAAAATAAATAACAGAGGTCTCCAAACTTAAAATAGACTGGCTGGTCCCAAACACACAATCTGAGGGTTTTCAGAAGATTCTCTCCCATTTCTAACCTCTCAATTCTCACCAAAAAAGATGCAGAGTCCAGAACAAGAATATGTCAATACATAGGTAAAATCATCAGATTATAAATTTCATGTCATTTTACTACAAAGCCAAACACACATGGAAAGGTTGCTGATGAGCAGTCCTTCCCAGGAAATGTGGGCACTCCAAAGCAGGCAGTTTTACCAGAAAGGGAGGGTGTGGGTAGGGGTGGGAGCTTGAGGGAAGTCAGGTCCTGTCCCCCTTCACGGTGGCTCTCAGCCTCAGGAGACCCTGCCTGCAGGGGAGAGGACCCGGCTTCCTGGAGAGAAAGGGCACTTCCTATGGGTGTGGTGCGGCCTCCACAGAAATGGGACCATCTTGTCTACCAGCAGCACTTGTCGTGATGAGCACGGGACGATGCATGGAAGTGTTAAATCTCTACACTGTACACCTGAAACTAACATCACCCTGTATGTAACTAACTGGAATTTAAGTAAAAACAATGAACGAGTGAACGAACAAATGAATGAACGAACGGAATCAGCAAACCCACCCCAGTGAGGCACACATGCCAGGACTGAGGCGCACACTCATGGACAAGTCTCTCAATGGCTTCCTCTTACCTTGGGAAATAGAGCCTTAACACAGCATGCCCAGTGAAGCCAGTCACCCTGGTGATGCCTTCCTTAATCCTAACTTCTTCTCCCATCTCCTCCTTCCTCCTAGCCCAGGGCCCCCTAAAAATCCAGGCTTTTTAGGGAAATGGCTAATCTCCACATATTACAAAACATTTCTGTTGAGGTGAATTCTTCAGAATGGAGAGACCAATAGAATCACTTCACAATACGGCCCTAAAGAAAGAGGTGTTTCTATGTGAATAAATGAAAGCCACTTAGCCAAAAAGGAAACAAAAAATGTATTCTGCCTAGTTGAAGGTAGTGTTCTCTAACACTGGTGACTAAATCCCCTCTTCCCAGCCACAACCTTATATAAAGGCTCTCAACCCCCAAATAAACAAAAGAAGCTGTTGGCAAATCAGTGGCATATTTTATAACAGAAGATATCTTTAAATTTGCATTTAGATCACTCCACCAATACATGACCAGGAGGGCTCATGGAACGAAAGGCAATCAGCTCCAAAGATACACTCCTACTTCTACTCCGAGAGTCACAGGAACCATGTGTCTGGCAAATTTAGAATCATAGTCAAGGAAATGCAAATTAAACAGGAAGATGCCATTTGTCCTCCATCAGTGCCATCAGGAGCAACGGGACTAGAGATTGCTCTGTTCTTTTTGGGAAACAATCTGGCAGTAACCCATTAAAAAAGTTCTTTAACTGGATTTTTTTAAAAAAAGCCAAACTATAAAAAGTTGCAAGAATAGTATGATGAACTCTATAACCTTTCACCTAGCTTCACTAATTAACATCTTGCCTCATTTGCTTTATCTCCACGTATGTAATTATACATACCCACTTTCTTGCAACCACTCAAGAATAAGATGCAGATATCATGACTCTTCACCCCTAAATCCTTCAGCATGTTATTTCCCAAGAACAAGATTGTGCTCTTTCATAATGATAATAAATTATTACATTCAGAAAACTTATCATTGTTATAATAGTATCATCTAATATTACAGTCTGCATTCAAAATTTGCTAAATATCCCAATACTGTTTTTTATAGCAATTTTTTCTTGATACAAGATCAGGCATAGCACTTAGATCTTATGTCCTAAAAAGTGAAATGAGCATACTGTTGACACAACATTCCCTACACCTACAGAAAGAAGAGCACTGGTACATAAGGAGACTTTATACAGAGATCTACATTTAGATACAGATAGAAAAATACATGTTTGCACCATTATTCACAGCAGCAAAAATCTGGAAACAACATAAGAGACCATGAAAAGGGACTTACTGAAAAAAAAAATTATGGTATATCCAGACTCTGGAATATTACGCAGCTATTAAAAAATAGAGAATTAAAGGGTGGGTGGCTTGGGTGGCTCAGTCGATTAGGTGTCTGACTCTTGATTTCAGCTGAGGTCATGATATCAGGGTCATGAGACTCTGAGTTGGGCTCCATGCTCAGTGGGGAGTCTGCTTGGGATTTTCTCTCCCTCTCCCTCTGCCCCTCCCCTGCTTGTGCATATGTACACACTCTCTTTCTCTCTCTCTCTCAAATAAATAAAAATCTTCAAAAATAGAGAATTAAATCTACATATATGGACCTAGAAAGATGTCCATGATCTACTGATAAAGTTCCAGCACTGCTTTTTACTTTGCTTTCAGCATACTGCAGAGTAGAAGGATGGAGATCTAGCTGTAGATCTCTGACATCAGCTGTAGCAATATTTTTCTAGATATGTCTTGTGAGGCAAGGGAAACAAAAGCAAAAATAAACTATTGGGACTATACCAAATAAAAAGCTTCTGCAGAGCAAAAAAAAAACAAATCTACAAAACTAAGAGACAACTTACTGAATGAGAGAAGATATCTGCAAGTGGCATATTCAATAAAGGGTTAGTATCCAAAATATATAAAGAACTGATATAAGTCAATACCAAAAAACCAAATAATCCAATTTAAAAATGGGTAGAAGACATGAGCAGACATTTCTCCAAAGACATCCAGATGGTCAGCAGACACATGAAAAGCTGCTCAATATCCCTCATCAACAGGGAAATACAAATCAAAACCACAATGAGCTATCACCCCACACCTTTCAGAATGGCTAAAATCAAAAACACAAGAAATGACAAGTGTTGGCAAGGATATGGAGTAAAAGGAACTCTCTTGCTCTGTTGGTGGGAATGTAAACTCATTCAGCCTCCGTGGAAGACAATGGAGGTTCCTCAAAAAACTAAAAACAGAATTACCCTACAATCCAGTAATTGCACCACTGTGTATTTACCCAAAAAATATGAAAATACTAATTAGAAAGAATATGTTCACCCCTCTATTTATAGCAGCATTATTTACAATAGCCAAATTAAAGAAATAGCCCAAGTGTCCACTGGATAAAGAACATGTAGTAAAAATATGCAAGGAATACTATTCAGCCATAACAAAGAATAAAACCTTGGCATTTGCAATAACACGGATGATCTAGAGGGTATAATGCTAAGGGAAATAAGTTAGAGAAAGACAAATACCAGGATTTCATTCATATGTGGAATTTAAGAAACAAAACAAACAAAGGAAAAAAAAGAGACAAAGCAAAAAACAGACTCTGAACTATAGAGAACAAACTGATGGTTCCCAGAGGAGAGCTGGGTGGGGGGATGGGAGGAACAGGTGAAGGGGATTAAAGAGTACACTTATCATGATGACCGTACTAAGTAATACATGGAACTGCTGAACCACTATATTACACACTTGAAACTAATATAACACTATATGTTAACCATACTGGAATTAAAAAATTTTAAATAATAAATTAATTAATTAAATAAAATTGCACATGTGATTCAGATTATATTCCTGTTGGAATAGTATTGGTCTAGAATGCCAGCCTTGGTTTTAAATCCCAGATAGAGAGTGGCACTTATTCTCTGTGTGAAGAAGTGGTTTTCCTCTTTAAGCACTGACTTGCTCATCAGTAAATTGGGAATAAGAAATATACCTAATTTATCAGGCTGATGTGAGAAGTAAATTAGATAATGCATGTAAAGCACTTAGCATAAGACCTAGACATGGGGGACGTGTGGGTGGCTCGGTCAGTTAAGTGTCTGCCTTCAGCTTAGGTCATGATCCCAGGGTCCTGGGATTGAGTCCCGCATTGGGCTCCTTGCTCAACAGGGAGCCTGCTTCTCTCCCTGCCTGCCGCTCCCCCTGCTTGTGCTGGCTTTCTCTTTCTCTCTCTCTGACAAATAAATAAAGTCTTAAAAAAAAAAAAAAAGACTTTCTTTGGAAAAAAAAAACAAACCTAGACATGGTAGGTGTTCAAAAACGGGAGCTGTCCTTAATATGACCATCCAGCATCAGGTGAATAATCAGGAGATGAAGGTTTTAGACCTGGCTCTGCCCATACCTGGCTATATGATCCAGGCCAAAAAAAAAAATTAATCTCTTAGATTCTTCACTTCTTTATTAGAAAATCAGGAGCTAATAATCTGCTTCATCGGGTTATTCTGAAGACGGAATTTTTTCAGCCTACATGTATTCATTGAGTACCTACTATGAGCGAGGCACCATTCTGGGCACTGGGTAAAAAAGCAATGAACAAGTCAGATAAAGTTCCTGTCCTTAAAGAGCTTCTATTCCAGAGGAGATATATCACAAAAAAAAATATTATTATATGATGTAACGTTGGGTAGTAATAAGAAATATGACGAAACTGGGGCAGGGTAAGGGAAAAGAGAGTGATGGAAAGATGCCACTTTAGCCCAAGGACAGAGACAGAGACACGTGGAGAAGAGCCAGTAGGAGTGACGGAAGAGAAGCGCAGGGCCCTGCAGCAGGGGGATGCTGGGTGAGTCTGGGTTAGAAAAAGGGAGCCAAGGTATAGCTGGGGAGCACAGAGACGGGAGCAGGAGAGGAGACTTGGCCAGACCACAGGGGGCCCTGGAGGCCTTGGGAGGAACGCAGGGTCTCATTCTCATACGAAGCAGCTGCCAGAGAGCTTTACACAAGTTTTTAACTGACCCTTTGGCTACGCTGAAGGAGGTGATGCCAGGCTCAGCATGGCACAAAATAAATGTGGGGGCCGGCGGTGGCAGAAGGCAGAGATACGGCCCAGTTAGCTCCCCCAGCACCCTGGAGGGCCCGAAACCTGTTACAGCAAAGGCGACAGGGAGGAAGTGGGCACGGCAGGAAACAGGTCAGTGGTGCTGCAAAGAGTTACAGCCCTGGAACAGTGCTTGCAATCTGGCTCCAGGTCACCCCAGAGGCAATATACTCCTCTACCGTCAAAGCGCAGAAGGAAAAAACCAAGCCATGGCAAACCGAGAAGCCAACTCTGCGTCTCCACCACAAGAAACAGCCCTCAGTCAAACCAGCAGAAACACACTGGTTGAAGAAAAGACAATTTAAAAAAAAAAAATGTATTATTACAAAATACAATTTTCTATCATAGAAAAGTCATTATAAAAATGTAGAAATTAAACAAAAAGAAACAAAAAGAAAATTAAATTCCAATTAACTAGAATCCTACAACCAGAAGTTACAGTAAATAATGTTTGTCTATATCCAGATATATCCAGAACACGTAAACATCGAATCTAGACATCCTCTTCTGCAAATATAAGTATGTGCGCATTGCACGTGCTTTTTAAAAATGGCACTGTTCTCTATTAATGGTGCTGCAACTTGCTCCTTTCACTTAATATTCAAATATAGTGTGCATGACTTCCAAGGTGGTTAATTCTAGATGGATGGCATCCTTTTTAATGCTGCTTAGTATTATATCATACAGAATGTTATATCCCAGAGTCCCTACTGTTGGGCACATGGGTTGTTTCCAACCGGTATTTGCTACCCACCCCGTCGCACCCTGTTTCGGTGCCCAGACACCCACATCGGTTCCGTTACTTACAGCAAACTCCTCGGGACTCACTTTCAAGACATCGAAGACAACGGCATCGTAGCTCTTGCTGGCATAGTCGCAGCTCTGGCCCTCCAGAGAGTCTGAGCTGCTGCTGCCCTGTGGAGGACAGGGACAGAGGGGCCACCTGAGCAGTTGGGATGACTGCAGACTCACTGACTCCCACACCCAGCCCAAGGTCGCAAGAGTGACAGCACCGTACAGTAAGAAAAGCTCCTACTGCTCGATGCCTTACCCCGTTCTGAGCACCGGGCGAGGAACTTCATACACACGCTCTTGTTTAATTCTCATAAGAACTGAGGACATGCTATTCTTATTCCCGCTTTACAGATAAGGAAGTCCAGAGGCAAGGCCGCCTCCCCCAAGGTATCACAGCCAGGAAACAGAAGAACTAGGAGGTGAACCTAGCTTCTCGTCTACCTGACGCCAGATGTGCACCCTCCTCGGTCACTACCCCCAACTGTTTCCAGCCCGCTGTGTAGCTGGTGGGGTAAAAAGATACAGCCCACTCCTCCTTCAGAGAGAACGGGACTTCACAACTTAGGCAATCGTCTGTCTTGTTCTGTCTCTCAAACATTACCCGGTTTCACCTTTGTTTTTTTGTTGTTGTTGTTTTTCTTGAAGTCATTGCAGGAAATTCTTACACAAAATGTTAAACTGGCTCTCAAGGCTTATTTCATGTATGGGCCATTTGGAATTCAAAGCCAGTTTGCTGATGAGGTGAGAGGTAACCAACTGGCTTTGGAGACGGGTGTGAGAGTTAAATTTAGAAGAGTCTCTTATTAAGGAGACCACCACGAGCCCTGCATGTACAGAAGGGGTCTCCCATAAAAAAAGCAAGTTAAAACTCCCCAAATGGGGCCAGTTTTATGAAACTCAACACTGTGGGGATCCCAGAATGTTGAACATACCTTCTCTTTGATTTTATTTAATTTCATCAAATTCTACTTTGGGGAACCAATCAAGCTTACCACCCAAAAACTGTGCCCTGTTCATAAATGGTTGTATTCGTCTCAACCCATGAAGAGGGATTTTGTGGTTTCCATTAACCTCAATATCTTGGACTGGGATTTAGAGAACATGCTTTTATTAATTCTTCTTTATTTCACTCTTTCCAAAATGGCTGTATCTGGAAAAACTTTGCAATCTTACTGGAAACTAGGGTGTTTTTAGGCCAGTGAGGGAAACCAACAGTCAACAACTGAGAATGTGGGGTTAAAAGGAGGAGCAGAAACTCAAACCTGCAGATTTCAGTAGGCCTATGTCATTGAAAGGTTTTATGAATGAGGCAGCTCTACCCAAAACTAGATCTAAGACGATCTGAAGAAGCAGCACATCACGGTGGTTAAGAGTGCTGAAGTCATGCCCGGTGGAAATGCCAGCTCCACACAAGCTACTTCACCTGACCGTCTCAGCTCTCTGGAAACCGGCACCATTGGCACCTCCTCCCCAGGGCTGTGGTACAGGTTACATACGATGAAGCTAACAGAGCAGCAGGCAGAATCCCCCTCCCCGGGAGATGCTGGTTCAAGGGGCCTGGGCGGGCTCGGCCATGGCTATTTTAGAAGTTCCCTGAACGATGGGACATTCTCCCCTGAGGAGGATCTGTGCTAGACTTTTGAGAAGTAATTAAGACGAATCCTGAATGCCTCTAAAATTGGCAGTCTGTTCTGCCCCTCAGTCTTATGCACAGACTCCAAGCAGGCGAATACCTACAAGTCACTCTGCACTTCCACACCCACCTTCCAGAAAGCGACTGAGTCAGGTGACAAGGTGGCTTTCCTCAGTGTAGTGTCACCAGGGTTCAGAGCACTGGCTTGAGAGTCACAGGGGCCTGGCTGTGAATCCCCACCCACGTCCGACCAGCTGTGTGATTTGAGCCAGTTTATTCACTTCTTCCTGCCTTTAGTTTCCCCATCTATAAACTGGGGGTGAAGCAACAGTACATACCTGATCGAGCTACTGTGAGATCAGTGGGATGACACCTGTGGAACATGCAAGACAAGGCCTGGCAGACAGGATGCGCTAAATTATGGAGGTGGATGTGTGTGTCGTGTCATTCATCACCAAAATTTACTGAGCACTTCAATTATACGTGTTCTCTCAACAACTACGTGAGTACTTACCATGTTCCAGATACGCACACACATACGCACACACACAGAATATATACGTGTATATGTGTACATGTGCGCACAAACACACAGAGAGATCAGAAAAGACAGAAGTTTTACTGCAGATGAAGTGTAAATTGTAATGAAAACAGAAGTCTGATTCCTCCAGTTACCAAACAGTCCATTCCTGGGATTTCAGGTTTTATAACTTCCCTGTAACACCCCATTGCATCTGCCCCAGGCACATACGCTCATACAAGAGGCCTTATTTAATCCAGTATTGCCCCAAATATATTCGTGGTGGTGGTGATGATTAGGCAGTGACTTCATTTAAACCTATATTGGCACCATCAGGGAATTTTAAAAGGTACTCACAAGTCTGTTTTCAGAAGCAGAGATCAAAATAAGGAATTCTTTAAAGGTTTACAAGATATGAATAGGTTCCTGTGAATTTCTAGCCGATCACACAGGATCATTTCAAAAGCCCAGCTCAACTGTGAGGGACTGAGCGTTCCCTTGCCGGTGGTCATGGGAGCCAGGCATTACACCTTCGGCAAGGTGGCATCCCTGGGCTGATGACACCCACTCCTCTTGCATGCCTCTGTTCCATCACTGCACTTGGAAAACAAACCCCCACCCCTCCCAAGCCCCGGGCCAGGGGCCCTAGCCCAGGCCACTCTCTGACCACCAGTCCTTACAGCCATCTCCTACTGAGCAAGGTAAACAAGAACAGAGGGCCAGTTGGAATCACTTCTGTCTGACTTCATTCTGGAATGTGTGACTTATTTACAATCAGCAGCAGCTTTTCTTGGGAAAGGTCTGATCCCATCTTGCCACCAAAATGGAATGTGGCACTTGCTACAACTAGACTGGGCAGGTGTTTGCTTTTCTTTGACGAGGACGACTGCAGAAAACCTACTGATCCTCAGGGCTGACTGCCTCCCAAATCTCACGCCTGGTGTGGCCAAGGGCGTCAGGAGTGCTAAGAATGGTGGTACTCATGGAGCCTTGCTGCCTTGCTGTCCACAACTTAGCTGGGGCCTGGGTCCGCTGAAAGGAGTCCCCCTACCCCCACCCACTGTCTCAATCCTCACAGCCCCGGTACCTGTGGAGTGGCGGAGGTGACCAACACGCTAGCCATCAGACCATTCCTCTTGTACATAGTCTCCGGGCCGCAGGGAGCTTCAGGGCAGCCTCCGTTGGTGACATAACCTGTCTGGAGAAGTCCTGCAAGGCAAGGGGGCTCATGAAAACCAGCTTCAAACTCAACTTAATCCCACTGTGGGGGTGGGGGTGGGGGTGACGTTGTGCTACACTTGAACAGAAGATCCCAGAGATGACCTTTATTATTTTTTTTTAAGATTTTATTTATGTATTTGACAGAGAGAGAGAGAGAGAGAGAGAGAGAGAGAGAGAGAGAGCATGAGCAGGGGGAAGGGCAGGGGGAGAAGCAGACTCCCCGTGGAGCAGGGAGCCTGATGCGGGGCTCAATCCCAGGACCCTGGGATCATGACCTGAGCAGAAGGCGGACGCTTAGCTGACTGAGCCACCCAGGTGCCCTGTGACCTTTGTTTTAAATGAAAGCAGGCAAAGAAGACAACGGATTCTACACTGTCTCCTCATGCACTCGATTGCTTCATCAGTAACAAGGTGATGACGGCTAATAATGGCACAGGGCTCGCCAAGTGCCATGCACTTGACGTACATTAACTGACCCTCACAACAGCCTCAGGAAGGTCCTATTACACCCATATTACATGTGAGGTATCTGAGGCACAGGGAGGCTAAGTAACTCATGCTTTAGTGCCTTCGCTCACATTGTCTCCTGATCCCATCATCATTCAAGGCCCTGCTCAAATGTCATTTCTTCTGAGCATCATGCCTGGACCACTCGAACCAGAACCAGATGCTCCCATGCCGACGTGTACACACCTCTAGCAGAGCATTTATCACATCACTGAACATCACAGAACTGTAGCCGCCACCTGCTTTTTAGCAGGAAAGTGACCAGGAGAGTAGGGAGGATGTAACAGGGCAAGGAAAGGAGAAGGTAGAGGGTCCCAGCAGGAAGCCAAGTGCAGTTATCCAGGCCAGAGCTGAAGGTCCTCCGTGCTAAGTGAGGTTGTCACAGTGAAGTCAGACAAAAGGAGACAGACTGGGAGACAGCAGGGGCAGAAACTAACTCCCCCAGACAGGGGAGAACGAGCTGAGGATGAATGGTGTCTGGCCTGAGGTGCCAGAAGGATGGTGTGTCCCTCCTCAAGGAAAGGAACAGAGGTGATGCAGCAGATTTGTGGAGGATAACGACGAACTTAATCTGGGATATACGCCGAATATATGCGGTGCTGGAGAGAAAATCCACCCTGGAGGGCAAGTCTCGCCCGAAGCCCCCATCTTCCGAAGCCGCAGGGAAGATGGTCTGGAGGAAGACGGAGATCTCTGCCCTGCCTGTGACCCTGCTGGAGCCTTGGCCACAGGGCCCATGGCAGAGCAGCGAGCCAGACGGGACGGGGTCAAACACCCGAGAAGGAACGTCGGAGCGCCGCAGGCTCCAGCCGCGCCGGGCTCCGAAGCCACGACGGCTGTTCCCTCAGCCGCTCCGCCGGCTTCCGTCAGCCACGTGGCCGTCAGCAACAGCCTGGGAGCCATCCACCGCCCCTCCTTTCTTCCCCCAGACACTGACAAGAACCAGTCTGAGCTATGAATGACATTCGGGGGCCAACGGGGGATAGCTGGATACGGGCCTTTTAGATAACCGCGAATTACCATGCATCTTCTGGGGCACGAGAGCAGCGGGAGGGGGATCAAGTAGGAGAAAGTCGACCTGGTGACACGCGGGACAGAGTTCAGCGCTACAGTGAGTTTGCGACTTAGTTTCAAATCAATCCGCGAAACACACTGAAGTCGAGATAAAGCAACTACGGCAAAATGCTAACAACTGACATCCACTGACAGGAGTTCACGGCACTAGTCTCTCAACCTTTCTGAATGCGCTACCATTTTCATCCTGGAAAAGAAAGAAAGGGGAAAAAAATCACAGGTGGGTTAAGTTTTTCCTCAGAGGCCAAACTCCTCTTTCACGAGCAGGGAAAGGGGTTGGGTTAGAAGCACTCATTTGTTAATCGTTTCTGTCCTCGGAGAAGCCATGTGGGCTGTTACCCAGGACCCTGAGCCCATGGCTGCGGCAGGTTCGGAAGGCAGCTACACAAAAAATAGGAAGAGACCTTTAGCAAAAGAAGGCCTAGGAATGGCAAAGGGACATGGCCCGGGGAAAGGAAAATCAAAACCACAGTGAGCTACCACCTCACACCTGTCAGGACGGCCATAATGAAAAAGACAGTAGCAAGTGTTGGCAAGGACGCAGAGAAATGGAGCCCTCGTACCTTGCTGGTAGGGAGGTGAAAGGTACAGCTCCTTTAGAAAATAGTTTGGTAGTTTCTTAAAAAGTTAAACATACACTTACCAAATGACCGGCAACTCTATTCCTAGGTAGCTACCTTAAAATAAATGAAAGCATATGTCCGCACAAAGACATGTACATGAACTACTCATCAGAGCCAAAAGCTGGAAACAATCTAAGCGCTCCTCAACTGCTGAATGGATCAACAATGTGATCTATCCACACAGTGGAATATTACTCAGCAATAAAGAAATGAAAACCATAACATGAATAAACCTCACAAACATTATGCTTAAAGTGAAAGAGGTCAGACCCAAAAGACTGTGTTGTAGGGTGCCATTTTCATGAAATGTCCAAAAAAGGCAAATTCATAGAGACAGGAGCCCATCAGTGGTCGGCAGGGCAGGGAGGCAGGACTGTCTGCAAATGGGCAGAAGGGATTTTTCTGAGGTGACGGAAATGTTCTAAAACTGGATTATCGTGACAGTCCCACAGCTCCATAAAGTCACCCGAAGTCACAGAATCGTACACTTGGGATGGGTGAATTTTACGGTATGTGAACTACGCTACAATGAAAGCAGCCGCCACCAGCTTGGTTTCATGGTGGTGACCTGAACACCCATGTTTAAACTGCCCCCTTCCACATCCCTTTCAAATAATCCAAGAAATATTAAAACAGCAAAAACAAACTACGTTAGCATATGACAAGAGAGAAGGGTTATTAATAAGCAAAAAACTTTGAGGAATTTCCAGTGCAGAAGAGACAGGACCGCGAGGGGGGGGAACCAGCCTCTGGAGCAAAGGGAAGGCCTCCCAGGAGTCAGATGGATGGGACCCTCCAACAGACACCCCATGAGAAATTCGGAGACTTCAAAGTGGGGAGTCCAGAAACTGAGGCTGAAAGTAAGACCAACTCAAGAGCTCAAAGCAGCAGCATAAGACTGGCTCAAGGTGCAAAGCTGTCTCAGACCAGACAAACCAGCTCATGTGGACTGGGAGTCGGGGCCGACCCAGCTAGGCTCTCAATGCCAGAAGCCACCAGCTTGTTGGACGGACTGTGTTCAGATCAGCTCAAGCCAGACTGAAGTGACCTGACCCAAGTCACCATGGCAGGAGGGCATGAGAGACAGCCAGCCTGATGCTCCTCGTGGATCCAACTTGCTCCCATTCTAGGCGGACATGGGCTTCACTCCTTTCGGGGTATGCCTGGCACTCTGCGGGTCTTCACAAAGGGGAGCCCCAACATGGAGCCCAATCTGCTCAGCCTGGCCCCAACCAAAGTCCTTGGCTCTCCCCAATTGCCTGACACCATAAATTCTCAAGTCACACAGCCTTTCAACACAGGTGCCACATTTTATTCTCACACTCTTCCATGACGCACTTCATTGGCGCACTCCCTGCATCCTGTCTGAAGGATGCCACCAGCTCTGCCCATTTCTCCAGCATCATTGGGGGGTGCACTTAGGTGCCCCTGTCCACACACCACCAGCAGCACACCCAGGGAACAGCAGCTGCGCAAAGCTTGGGTAGGTGCTACATTTCTAGCTCATTTTATCTTCACAACAACCCCATGCAGGGGAGACTCTTCTACTCCTGGAAGCTTAGGCTCTGAGAGGTGATGTAACTGACTGCTAGTTGAGTGGTAGAACTAGGGAGTTCAAACCCTGGTCTGTCGACACCAGTGCCTGGGCCCGGGCTTCCTCCAAGAGCCCACAAGGACCCAGCAAGAAATTGCGTGTAGAACATCCCACCCAGGCCAGCCTCAGACCAAGCACTCAATCAAAGTTACTAGTTACTATAAGTGTTAATCTAATCCTACAGTTCTATTCATTTATAGCTATTTTTTTTCCTAAAATAATTAACAAAAAATTAACTGCAAGAAAGCCCAGCATCATGCTGTGAAACCATAGGCCTCCCCTGAAGGAAAGGGGTTCCCAGCTGTGGGCCTCAGGTGTCCCGGGAGCACAGGCTGAGTCCAGGTATCTAAGTGCAGGGCTCCTCCTCCAAGAGGCCTGATCTGCCCACCCACACCCCTCTGGCCCACCTAGAGACAAAGCACATCAGCCACCGTGTGTTACTCCTTATGCTTCCTATGGGGAGCCTGGGCTGGAAAGAAAGACAGAGCACTTGTTTGAGATCTGATTCCTGCATGTCTCACCATGGACACAAATAGCCTAACTTATGGGCAGTGACTCTCAGGTAAGTGATATTTCACATGCTAAGAAACAACAGGACCAAGCAGAACAGATTATCCTTTCAAGGCCCAGAGAAACCCCCACCCATCCACCTTCAGTCCCTGAGGCCCAGCCAGGCCCCAACTCCTCATTAGGGACCAGACTCCCATAAAGGGAATCAGCCTGGCCCAGGCCCCTGAGAACTGCTTCTGCACCCCACGGGACGGCCCCTGATGACAGCAGCCATGTCTCCCAGGCCAGACTGACTGGACCAGAGTGGCCACCTGATTCTCCTAGGAACTCAGGACCCTGAGACACCAGTCTCTGCTGGTCAACCAACCTGAGGCACTGTGTCCTCACTTCTAGGGGGTGGCCAGATGCCGCCTGGTGCGGGAAGAGTCAGCCAGAGTATGAAGGGAGCAGATGAACGGAGAAGCTGAAGGCAGAGTCTGTGTCTAAAAAGGAGAGCAGTGGACCTGGCTCCCACCCCCAGGCTCTGTGGTAGATGCCTCTTTTTCAGTGGCAGGTAGTCAGAGTGGCTTCCAAAAGACCTTGACCAGGGCTACTTCCTAAACACCAAGTTCAGGCCAAGCCACCAGAAACCTGATCCCGAAAACACAGGGGGCTCATCTGAATGGGGAAAGATATGCATCGTTCATTCACTCATCAAACTCCTACTTCACGTGGGAATCATTCAAGCTAAGAGTTCCTAACCGTTTTTGTGCCTTGGACCCTTTTGGCAGCCTAGCGAAGCCTCTGGGTCCCTCCTCACAGAAATGTTTTTATGTGCATAAAATAAAATTACACAGGAAACCAATTACATGCATGGGATTACCCAGGAAACCAATTATATTAAAATACAGTTATTAAATTATTTTTAAATACTTTTCAACAATAATGTATATTTCTCCATGTAAGGAATATATATATATATATTTCTTTATTATTGCATTAAATAACAAGATCTGTTGGCGGGTTTAATAACTAACATAATTTGAAAGTAGTTATGAGCACAGATATTCTAAGAGGCCCATGATTGTTATGTGATATGAGAATACCTGTGATTTTTATTGGCAACAAAGTCCCAAGTACTATTATTATTACTGTGATTCACTGTCTATATTAGTAACCAAGAGAAGTGATAAATTTCAGTTAGAAGTTGGTGAAAATAAAGGTATCATATTTTTCCCATCAAAATTCAGTGATGCCTGGTGCAGAAGCCCTGTTCCAGGCACTGGGGATATGAGGCGAGCAGGCCCTGCTCCCGTAGAACTTACATTCCAGTACGGAGTCAGAAAATACACACATGGATACAAAGGAGATAACTTCAGATACTGAGAAACATCTCAAAAAACTAAAATAGGGTGGAGGATGGTATTTGCCAGGTTGTCAAGGTAGGACGCTCTGAGGATGTGAAATTTGAACTGAAAGCTTAGGAAGGAGTCAGCCCATAAAAACCACCGTGTGTTCTTTGCAGAGGGCACAGCAAGTGCGAAGACCCTGAGATGCACATGAACTCAGCAGACTTGTGATGGAGGCAGATGGACCCGAGTGGGCAGAAGGCAGTGGACAGAGAGGCTGGGGCCAGAACAAGAAGGGCCTTGCATGCGTGGTGGGTGTGTGGGTTTCATCTGGAGTGCAGTGGGAACCCTCTGGTGTACTAGAGGGTTTTGAGTAGGGGAGTGACAGGATCTGATCTTCTGTTTTTGAGATCACTTTGGCTGCTGGGCATAGAACTGGATGAAGAGAGACAAAGTCGGAGCCTCGGAGACAGCAGGGGTAAGAGAGGACAATGGCATGGACTGCTGGCCACAGGAATGGGGGATGGATCTGGGAGGGTTCTGGAGGGAAACAGACAAGACCTGGTGATGGACCGCATGTGAGGGGAGAGGAAACGAGGGGACCCAAGGATGACTTCTAAGCTTGGGGCTGTCACAAGTGGGTAAGAGCCACATGTGGCCCAGCTGTTCATTCATTCACTCATCACCCACCCAGTGAGCCCACTGGTGGGCCAGTTCTGGGCATCGAGTCAAAAATAACACAACCCTGCCCTCCAGGGTCCTACAGTGTAGTGGGGGGAACACCCAGTAAGTAGATACTCAAGGGACACGTGCTTTAACAGATCACAAGTTCACTCTGGGGGTCAAAGAAGACATCACTGAGAAGAGCCCTTGAGCCGGCACTCAGAGGACCAGTGGGAGTGTCTGAAGGAAAGGGCCAAGGAGGGCACCCTGAGCGAGTGTGGAAGCCTGGGGTGGGGAAGGACTCCTGACACACCAGTGCGCCAGGAGCACAAGGGAGCAGGCTCCCCTCCTCACCAGACCCCAGCCCGTGTCCATCCCAACGAGCCAGGCAGGGATCCCCAGAGAGTTTGTTTTGACGGATGGCCCAACACTGTAGCCACAGTGTCCTGTCTCCTGGTCATTCCCTCATCTGTTTGGCAGACTTGGTGACACCTTCCAAGCCCTGCGCTGTGCAGAGGATTCAGACCAGTCCTTGGCCTCAAGGAGCTTACATACCATTATCTGCTCACCACTGTCATCACAACAATTTATTAGGCACTTTGTTCCAGGCTCTGGTTGGGGATTTCCGTGCATTAAAAAAAAATTTTTTTTTTACAGATGAGGAAATGGAGGTGCAAAGAGATGAATGCACTGTAACTCGGGGATGCACTTTTACACGCCTGCACTGACTGCAGCCCCTGCTGGACAAGGGCAGTCTGGCAGGCAGGCAAGAGCCCCAGCTTTCTGAGCTTGCCATTTTAATCTGAATCATGCCAAAACCCCATCTTTCCATCCTCCGGCTCTCTCAACACACACACACACACACACACACACACACACGCACGCTGCTAATGCCTCCTTGGAAACCAAAACACTGCCTAAGAGCAAGCAATTCTCATGATGTAACTTCGCAAGAACGTGGCAATTGTATCAGGACCACAGAACAATCCCTCATCTCTTGTTTCTGTACGACAGACTCTGTTCTCGTGTGTGGGCTCCCGGAGAGGGGAGGAAAATCCCATATGCCATGCTGGTTTCCTTCCAAACTTTCATAATTCTCCTTCAGTGTCGCAGGTTCAGGAAACCAAGAAAATAACATGAGACAGTCTGGTGCGGACCACTGTTGAGAAGGCAGAATAACCACTTTTTCCTAAGCGTATGGAGGTTGTTGCAAAGAAAATACACACATCCAGGAATATTCAATTACAAGAGAGTGATCTCTTCCAAATGTTTCAGACAAGCATGGAAGTGGATCCCGAGCCCCACTGCAGAGCTGCTCCCTCAGCGTGGAGTGGGCTGCTCTCCACAGACGTGGTGGAAGCTGGCTCCACCTTCGCGTGTCTTGAACAGAAGCCGAGACAAGATGAATACGAAGGAAACAAAGAGGGCTGTGGGCAGAACAACCCCTCCACCGCACTTCAGGAGTGGTAAGTGTCTGTATGTACACGCACGCATGCACACACAGCATGGAGATTTCCAATTACCAAAAGGCTTCCCCCAAGGGAACCATCACTCTGGTGCGACCCCTGGCCAGCAGCTTGCGTGGGCTGGCAGGGCTGCTGTCTCTACCTCCTCCTGACCCTCTCCAAACTGGCCAAACCTCTTTTCCTGGCAAGCATCAGCGTCTGGAGGCTTTCAAAGAGAGGCCTGGCCACGTAAGCACATGTCGGACTTGAATGCCATCACTCACTGCAGCGCTCACCGCCGCCCCCATGCTGCACCCCGTCCTTTCCAAGCCACCCACCAGATGTTCAACCTCCACCATCCCACCTTCTCACCGAGGGAGGGAGAATGGGCTGGGGAGGCGCCACCATGGCTGTGCCTCTGTGGAGGAGAGAGAGGAGCAGAGCGTGGGAAAGGGGGCTGGCTTTTTAGGGATGGAGGTCTGCAGAGCTCACAAAAAAAGGACAAAACCTCAGTTTGTGAAACTGAACGAACCCAGAGAAAAGGACGAGGAGGGCATCCTCTTGGGGAGAGAAGCACCTACATTTATGGAGCTAAGGTAGGCGCCCTTAAACAGGCAGCAATCCACAAATTCAGGTGATGGGCGTGGACTGAGTGCGCCCCGCCCAGCAGCCCAGGCAGGGTATGCTGAAGCCAGGGAGGCAGAAGTGGACCAGGCCCATCCTCGTTCTCAGAAACCTTAGTCCGGCCCAGAGGCACCTAACCTTTTCAAGGAGGAGAACCTCCTGAATTTCTTACATTAAAGTAATACAGATGCATGCTGAAATTGTAAAAACTGAATAAAAAGGCATAAAACAAAAAAGGAAAATCTCCTCTCCCCACAACCCCTCGTCCCTGTCCCCAAGGTCAGACAGTTCACACGGTATAGGGCAGCATTTATGCACACATCCACACATATGGACATATGCACAGATACATATGTAAATATGTTTCAGAGACTATTCTTTTCAACTCTAAAAAAAATTTCAGTTCTCTTTTTGGTATCTGTTGACTAAGAAAAAACTCTTGGTAACAAAAACCCGTTATAAATCACCAACACACTTAAATTAATCTGTGGTCTAATAATCACAGCAATATCTATATCCACTTGGAACGTGTCAGGGTGTATTTACAGCACCCATTCTTCAGCCTGACAGAGCTCAGAGCACACGTGCATTTGGAGAGGCCGTACAGCAGCCTGGAGTTCAACACCCTCCACCCCCTGCCGGTTCACAGCTGCAGGTGAAGGCCTGGTAGAAGCTAAGAACAAGACAAATACAGAGCACTGTCTGGGGCAGGAGAACAGATAAATCAGGATCTGAATTCTCACCTATCACTTACTCTGTGCCCTAGGCAAGCCGCTTGACCTGACCACCTCCCTTGCCTGTTAAACAGGGAGAATCGTGATTCCCACCTCGCAGATGGTGGCAGGGGTCCCTGGGATGCCGGTAAATGACAGCTTCGCCTGTGCTAGCACCCCTCACCACCACGCTCACCCTCTAGGGTGGGGCAGGCACGGGCAAGGCTCTCTGAGCATAAGACCACAAGACATGGCATTGACGTGGAGGCACCACGAGAAACGTTGAGTGAAGAATATGCACTTCTCATAAAACCAGGGAAGGTTCTCAAAAGAACACCAATCCTTTGGTTGGCTGGGTAGTTTTTTGAGACCTTCTAATGAAAAGGCCACTCAAGTTTCCCCATCCCTCATGCGTGCACATACAATTACTCTTGAAACCAAAGGCTCCTCCTCCCTTCCAAAACAAGGCTGCAGAACACAGGTGGAGGGGAGAGGTCCCCATGTGCAGCCACCAGCTGGCTGGCAAGGCCTGATTTCTCCAGGGCAGGGGAGGCCGACTTGAGGGAAACAAGAGGCCTAGGGATCCCTGTGGGTGAGGGCTTGAAGGGAGCATTGGGAAATGGGGGTGAATGAGGGTGGCCTACCTGGAGCATGCCAGACCCCCTCAACAGCCCTGGGAGCACCCTGGAAAGCTGGAGAGTGACACTCCCCTTTCCACATATCAGGGGTCATGGTAACCGGGTTAGGGACCCGGTGCCCGCTCCCTCTCCCAGACTCTGCACAGCCCTCATCAGTCTTAATTAAGGTCCCAGGAGCACATGCTCTGGGGAAGGCAGGCAGCGTTGCCTGGAGCTGGACAGACGGTGTCCACCTGGGCAGCCATCAGCAGAGACAACCCTCCCTGTGGAACGCGCCCGGCCTCACCAGCACCCCAGGTCCAGCCGACCCAGCCTCTGCTTGAGGGCAGTGCCCTCTCCCTGTCACGTCCCTGCCTCCTCATGGTTGATTCTTGACACAAACAGAGGGATCCTTCTCCCATCCAAGTACTAACCAGGCCCAACCCTGCTTAGCTTCCGAGGTCAGACGAGATCAGGCGTGTTCAGGGTGGGATGGCCACAGACCAGAGGGATCCTTCTAAAACATCAACCAAAAACTCACAGGACATACACTAAGAAGGGTGAACTCTCCCGTACGTAGAGCATACCCAGCTGGAGAAAAACAGGCTACATCCCAGATCTTTCTCCGGAAGGAAGCTAGAGAAATACCCTGAACGGTAAGAGAAGGCACTCCACGTCCCAGGCGGCGGCAAGAGGACAACAAGTCAGTCAGTGGCGTCAGCGAGCGCAGCAACCTTCAGGACAGAGCTGAGGACGGC
Organism: Callorhinus ursinus; assembly: GCF_003265705.2. Taxonomy (NCBI): domain Eukaryota; kingdom Metazoa; phylum Chordata; class Mammalia; order Carnivora; family Otariidae; genus Callorhinus; species Callorhinus ursinus. The sequence continues at coordinate 4,924,866 of NW_027397086.1, forward strand.
CTGCCGCTTGGACACGGGGGGAAAGCCGGCCTCACAAAGGAACAAGTGCCTGAGTCCCCCAGAGTCTCCTGGGGCAGAACAGGGAGGGGCGCGGGATGGAGACTGGGGTTTTCTGGGAACTTGAGATGACTACTGAGCATGTTCTCAGGCTCAAAATAAGTAGTGGAGGGCAAAACAGTAAAAATGCAAGAGAAAGGGGAGACGCCTGACAGAGCACATCTCCGAGAGGATAGTAAGGTGGGACTGTGGTGGCGGCTCCCCTGCCCCTAGAGGATGGGGGAGGATGGTGGCCGCTACTCAGACCTTCGCTACAGGAGGGCGGTCCTGGGGAGACGGGAGAGCCTGGTTGGCACAGGGGGCACCCATGCCAGCACGCAGGGGCTCGGTAAAGTCTCTCAGGATGAGACACTCTTACCCTATAGGAATGTGAAGCAAAAGCACAAGAACCAGACCATAAATTTCCTCCACTGAAGACCTGCTGTGACCTTTGGGACAGGGAGCTGTCCCAGGCAGAGGACACTAATGAGGCCCCACAACTAGACACAAGGAGGGATCCTGAACTAAGACAGGAACAGAAAAAGAACACTGGGAAGGAAGCCGGCGGCATGTGAATAAAGTCGACAGGCCAGTTCATAGCATCGTACCTGTACCAATTTACCTAAGTTAATCTGATAACTGGATTAAGCCTGTGTAAGCTATTCACATATAAGTTGCATGAAGGGTACATGTAAATGCTGTGTACTACTGTGCAACTTTTCTCTAAGTCTAAACTTATTTCATAATAAAAAGTTAAATTTAAAAAGCAAATCTATACTCTTACTTCCCAACCCCCCCTTCTATCCCCCAACACACACACACAATCTCCACAAGCAGGCCTAACACGGGGCTCACCGTTTCCTGTGCCAACCATTACCTGAGAGGTGCAGCTCTGGGGGTGCTGAGGGTCAGACATTTTACGCCTGTTAGCTGCGGGCCAAACATACGTTTTCTGTGGTAGACAGAGGATGGGGCTGGAAGACAGTTTACTCTGAGGAGCAGGGGGTCCGTCTCTCCTTCCTAGTCCCTGCCAAGGACAGAGGAATTACTGGTCTGACTGTACCAGTCCAGGTCACGGACAGCCGCATCTGTTTGGAGCACCCCTAAGTACCCAAACGGCACACACCAGTTCAAGGCCCCTCTTCCCCCCACTGCTGCCATGAGACCTGTGGGACTTGCACACGCACCCCTACATGTGCCTGCCTGGCCTGTTCCTGTATGCTGCTGGTGGCCACAGGAAGGTAAGGAGCCCAGGCACAGGTCAAGCTCCGGGGGCCCCAACTGGGCGGGGAGCTCCTCACTTGCCTCCGTCAGCTCCGAGCAGAAAGCCCTGTGCCAGATACCGGCTGACTCATAATGAAGGTAATTTAATTCTTTGCTGCTCTTCCTTGTCATCAGATTGAACTTTAGAAATATCAAGGTGAAGAACAGGTTGGCAGAACAGGACACCCACACTCTTGGGCCTTCCTGACAAATACCACTGAGTCCTGACTCATCGCGCACAGCCTGGCATTTCCCACCTTAATGGGAAGGAAGTTGTCTGAGAGCAAGGCGGGGTGGGCAAGCTGCTCCTGGAGAAGGACAGGGAAAACCACCTAGACAGCAGCACGACAAAGCCCAGTAGGAATAAAGGGTGCTCCCCGCCCCCGAGGTGGGAGCAGGCAGGTGAAGAAGGCCATCCTTGGATCCAGGCGGTCCTCAAGCGCCATTCCACATTCCACGGAGAACACTGCAGGGGACGGCATGGGGTGACGGTACCAAAGCGCACAGAGGAAATGACATTTTCCGATCAAACCATATAAACAGATCTAAGTTCCAAGACAGTGAACTGGGTCCACACATCTGCCTTCCACTCCCCAAATCTTGTTGATACAAAAAAACAAGAAAAATAAGAAATCTGTTGCAGTGTTGAAACACAGGGAAGAATGACATCACCAAACCAGAAATTCAGAATTCCTAGAAGATTTGAGGCAAATGGAACTGGACTGAGGAGAAGCTATGAGTGTTAGACATCTGGCCACAAAATCAACGGTCTCTTCTGTCCAAACAACACCCGGCTAGAAAATGCAGTGGCGGGCGCCTGGGTGGCTCAGTCGTTAAGGGTCTGCCTTCGGCTCAGGTCATGGTCCCAGAGTCCTGGGACCGAGCCCCACGTCGGGCTCCCTGCTCATTGGGAAGCCTGCTTCTCCCTCTCCCACTCCCCCTGCTTGTGTTCCTGCTCTCGCTATCTCTCTCTCTGTGAAATAAATAAATAAAATCTTTTAAAAAAAAAAAAAAGAAAGAAAGAAAATGCAGCGGCCTGAGAGCCTACTAACTAAACGTGGGCTAGAGATAAACTTGAAAAGAAATGTACAGAAATCATTTGAAGCAAATTGCGATATTTTCCTAACAAAAAAGAAGACAAATCAAAGGAGAGATGTTTCATTACTCTGAATAGAGAGACAATATTGTAAAGACATCAATTCTCCCCAAATGATCTATAAATAAAATACAAGGTCACTCTAAATCCTAACGGGATTCATTTTGGAATTCAAAAAACTGATTTAAATTTTCATCTGGAAGAATAATTTGTAAAAGCTAAAAAGTTTTGAAAAAAAGCAGTAGGATGAGAAGTGACCTGTCCTGCCAGGAAGCCACGGAGAGATGAACGGATTAGCAGGAACAGAACACAGTCCAGATCACAGGGTCAAGTACACGTGAGACTTAATATCTAGTCAAGACAGCATTGCAAATGGTGGGGAAGGACAGATCACATAAGAAATGGTGATGAAACAATCTACTATTCACTTGAGGGTGGGGGGATTCATTTAAAATCCTACCCAGTATCTTAAAACAAATGAGCAAATCCTAAGAAAAAGAGAGAGAGAGGCAAACTAAGAAAGAGACTCTTAACTAGAGAGAACACCCTGATGGTTACCAGAGGGGAGGTGGGTGAGGTGAACTAGGTGATGGGGACGAAGGAGGGCACCTGTGATGAGGAACGGGTTTTTGTATGTATTGAATCACTAAATTGTACACCTGAAACTAATACTGCACTGTATGTTAACTAACTGGAATTTAAATAAAAAATAAAAAATCTTATTCAGTATCATCTCTAAGAATGAAGTTTTGATAGAGATTTAACCAAACATAAAAGCCCCATAAAAATACCAGAGGAAACACTAATCATTACTTTTTAAATAACTCTGGGCTGAAGAAGTCCTCTCTAGGGTGATACAAAAGCCAGAAAAACAAAGGAAACCACTGGCAGATTTAACTACATTAAAAATGAAAACTCTGTATGAGAAAAGACATCATGAAAAAGACGTAAGACAATGAAAACCCCGGGGGGGGTGGGGCGTGTTAGAAACGTCACAGGAGAGAGAATGAAGTCAGATACTTAGTAAGGAAAGAACTCCCCCAAGAGTCCGGCTCAACTCTCGGCAGGCGTGCTGCCCCAGCTTGTCACCTGCAAAGAGAGGCGCTATCAGCAGCACCTTTCTCATGGGTGTGAGGACAACACGAGAGGCTGTTTGTGAAGCACTTTGCCCAGAGTCTGAGCAAAGCAAGGAAATCATCAGACAGGCAAGGCGAGAGCATGTTCCAGCAAGGTCACTGGCTGCACCACCACCCGCAAAGACAGGAGGAAAACACTGGAAAACCTTATCAGTGTGTTTCAGTACAGGCAGCTGGGGCACATCCATTCAGGGGGACCCTAAGCAGTGGTTTAAAACGATGAAATGGGACGCCTGGGTGGCTCAGTTGGTTGGGCAACTGCCTTTGGCTCAGGTCATGATCCCGGAGTCCTGGGATCGAGTCCCACATCAGGCTCCCAGCTCGGCAGGGAGTCTGCTTCTCCCTCTGACCCTCTCCCCTCTCATGCTGTTTCTCTCTCTCTCTCTCTCTCTCAAATAAATAAGTAAAATCTTTAAAAAAAATAAAACAATGAGATGGATCAATATCTACGGACAGAAAAAGATGTCCACCAATTCAGGACACAGCCACCCTTATTAATTCATTCGGCAAGTATGTACTGAAAGTCTAGTATGTGTCAGGTACTGTTCCAGGGGCTGGGCACAGAGCAGCAAAGAAAAAGCTGCAAATCCCCCAGTACATTCTAGAGGAGGCGGCAGACAATAAATAAAGCATGCAGTGAAATACGAGTGTCAGCTGGTGGTAAGAGAGGAAAAAAGTAAAGCAGGGCTAGGGGCGAGGCAGAGCGGGAAGAGGGGTTACGATTTTAAATGCGGAGGTCTAAGAAGTGCTGAGAAAGTGACATCTGGACATGTTTTCAAACACTTATGCATTAATGTGGACACACACTCCACTATTAATATCATTGCCTCTGAAAGCGTACAGCACTTTCAGGATGTGGTTCAGTCAGTTAAGCGTCTGCCTTCAGCTCAGGTCTGCCTTCCCAGGGTCCTGGGATCGAGCCCCGCACTGGGCTCCCTGCTCAGCGGGGAGTCTGCTTCTCCCTCTCCTGCTCCCCCTGCTTGTGCTTGCACATGCTCTCTCTCTCTCTCTTTCTGACAAATAAATATCTTTTTTTTTAAAGTGTACAGCACTTTCACTTTCTACTTTTTGTACAGGTCAGTATTGTTTGATTTCTTTTAAAATAAGTGATAAAATAATGCTGTGAGCAACACAGCATGTGGAGAGAAAACTGAAAGTGAACTTCCCCAGACAAGCACTTCGGGATGGCTCACAGCCAGGTATTCCACACTTAGGAGGGTGGAGTCGGGTGCCTGGTGCTTTGGCACCACCTGGTGGCCATTTCCAACCATGTCAAGGAAAAAAGGCAGGGTGCACAATCGTACAAACCACCACCTGCCCTGTGGACAGGGACTGGAAGGAAAATGCAGTTTGATTTGTTGGGATGACAGGGTCATGGCAGGATTTACTTAGCTTAGATTTTCTATCATAGTTTTATAATGTTTCATTCATTTATGTGTAACTGCAATGGAGCCATCCTATGGGACAGCCAAATGTATCGAGGGGCAGACGTGGAGAGAAGTAGGTTGGGTGGCACAGATCCATAAAACCAGGCCATCTGCACATGTGCCCCCGAGAAGGTTGGAGAATTCAGAGTGACAACTTCAGGTTACTCAGTCCGTGGAAGAGGAGGGGTCTTCCCCAGTGGGGAGTGCCTAAGAAACAAGGTCCCAAGGGTCTGGCTGGGATGAGCGGCTACATACCTGCCCTCAATAATTAATCACTAACTGAGCATGCGTGCAGACCACTAAACCAGTGCCTCTTCATCAAAGCCCAGAGGAGACTGAGGGATAAGCCCCAGGTGACGGAGAGGTGACACTGATCACACTCTGCCTGGGGCACTTGTCCCTTCTCCGTCCTTCTGGTCCTCAGGCTATGCAGGGCCCCTCCACTGTGTGCCCCCCACTTAGCCCGCCACAGCACCTGTCACCCTGACAGGGAATCGTGGCTTTTCCTGGTCACCTGCCCGCTCAGCCACAAGCTCTGTAAGGGAGTCACAGCTACCTCATTCGCCTCCAGAGATGGCACGTGCAAGTCCGGTGTTCTGGGTCTGGATGCAGCTCTGCCGCCTACCCCCTGCGTGACAGTGGGCGAGTGCCTCTCCAAGTCTCAATTCTCCCTCTGTGCCCACCTCGTGCGGCTACTGTGAGGACTAGCAGCCCCGGGCGGCACTGAGGAGTGCTGGGGCTGCCAGATGCTCGTCTCAGGGCTCCACAGGTATAAAGTCTCTGAGCTGAGGCGTCTCTGTGGGTAAGTGTTGTTACAGCGCCCCGCACAGAAAGTTCTCAGTTATTTGAGCCTCACTTCCCAGCACGGTACCCAGCAGTCGGCTGTGTTCTCAACAAAAATGGATGAACTACTCCCCCAACCTACTGTGAAAAGGGGCAAGGTCAGAGCAAGACTGTGAAGCTTAAGCCACCCCAACAGCACCCCCAGCCACGTGGTTCTGCTGCCCCCCCAAAAAGGCTCAAGGACTGCACAAAAGGACTTCAGGGAGAGAAGGCCCTCCGGCGGGTACAAGCACCCCTGCAGCACTGGGGAGGGTGCGGGAAGGAAAGCGAAGTGGTGTGGATACTTGGGGCTGATGCCGGGGGGGGGGGGGGGGGGGGCGGACAGCAACACTCTGGCTTCAGGCTCAGGGTCAGCTCAGGCAGGACCCAGATGGAAGCGACCTCCCAGGAGCGGCCTCAGCTAAAAGCAGGTGAGACTTGCCTTAACAATCCCTCCAGCCAGGATCACTCCCAGGCTCCGTACGGACGCTTTCAACACACCCAACCAGCAACGGCCCCATCCGAACAGCATGTCCTACACTGCTGTCCTTGCTTTCTGCGTGCTTCCTTCTGATTCCTTGCATTCCAACCCACTCTCGAGTGGTCAGGGCTGTGGTCCCCACAGAGGAATGAAAGGGAGGGCTGAGGGGTACCAAACCCATTGAGAAATATAGGCCCTGCCTGTGGGGGGGCACGTTCTGTGCATGCAGTCTCCCTGCCAGCCCCTTGGAAGTGGCATCCAGCCACTGAAGGACAGATATGCAGACAAGAACAGGTGCCAGAATGTCTCTGGAGCTCACCAGTGGCCACACCTATCCTGCTGCCTCTCACAGCCAGGTGTAAACAGGGGCCATGAAAGAATCCTCCTCCCTCCTCTTCTCCTGGCTCCTTCCTGCTCTCCTTTCCAGTCTCATTTTAGATGTTACTTCCTCCAAGAACCCTTCCGGGACCCCCTCTGTTATGTCTTTCTTCTATATGCTTTTAAAGCACCCAGACTTCTCCTCCATGGCACTCGTCACGGTTGTCCTGAATCATGTGTTTGTCTTCCTCCCTGGACCAACACTCTCCGAGACATCCAGTAAGAGGGTCATGCAAGCTGCGTCAGGAGCCGGCCCATGGCTTCCATGATTCACAAACCCTTTCCTGAGCAACCTTCGTGCTGTTGTCTACTTATGTTTAGGTTCCAGAACGAGATGCTCAAAAGTCAGAAGTTGTCAGATGTTACAACTGATGGCCTGAAGCTTCATCTTACAGAAAGAAAAACTCAAGTCTCCCTGCTTAAACAGTGACATTTATAAAGACAGTCTCAAAAGAAGTAACAGAAAGGAAGGTACAGTTACTTTTCTGGGTTGTTTCTTGATATTTAACTATTTTTAAATTATACTTTATTGGACTTCCTGTTTGAACTACTAAAAGCAACAGATCCCTGTTGCTGTAAGCCAAACCCAATAGGATGTACAAATAAAAGGCATCAACCCACCTTCCCCCTACCACTCTCCCCATTCCAGCCACCAAAGGTAATCGCAGCAAGCAGCAAGGTGTATTCCTCCAAGCTTTTCCTCCAAGCAACATAAATACACATAACCAAGTAGGACTCATACCAGAAACCAAGGTCATACCTCAAGTGCTGTGGGGCCCAGGCAGATCGTGTCACTGCTGAAACTGCAGGAATAACAGATAACAGAATAAGGACACATGGGGCCAGTGGCTAACGACACTACCTAGAGCTTTCCATTTTGAACATTTGTAAAGCACTGAACTGGCCACACAAAGCAACCAAGAGGGAGATTAGACAGTGGGCAGCAGAGTTGATAAAAGTTCAGAGTTTGGAGCCCTAGTCACATCCCGGGCCCAGCATCTGTTGGCTGGGTGACCATAAGTTATTTAGCCCCTCTGTGCTTCAATTTCCTCCTATGAAAATAGGTGATCCAATCGTACCTACCTTGTGACTTCGGTGTGAGAAGAGAGTAAGTTCGCTGCGTAAAGCACTTAACACTGCCCAGCACACAGAATTATCTGCAACCACGGGCCACCGGTTTGCAACCCCTGCTGGAGACGTTATTGTGCAATTTATCTTTGAAACCTACCACAGGTTGTGGCCTTCTCCCAGGTCAGAAGACAGAAACCTGGCTCCTTTGTAATCACTGCCTAATCCATCGCAGACAGGAGCTCCCATTCCTCCCACCCTTCTGCCACTACAAACTGCAGTGCAGGAAACAGCTTGGTACTGCTTTTTGCACTGGTGCTTTATTTCTGCAGGACAGACTCCTAGAAGTATACTGATGGGTTTCCAGATTACGGATTTCTTAATATTTATTAGATATTTTCAGATTATGTTCCCCCAAAGTTAGAACAATTCATACACCTACCAGCGATGTAAGAGAGGACCCACTTCCCCACTTACTGGCTATGGCTGGTTTTATCTTATCAATCTTTGTAACTTTTTGCCAATTAAAAAGGTAAAAAAGAGGGATGCCTGGGTGGCTCAGTCGGTTAAGTATCTGCCTCCGGCTCGGGTCATGGTCCCAGGGAGCTGGGATCGACTTCCGCGTCGGGTTCCTTGCTCAGCATAGAGGCTGTTTCTCCCTCTGCCTGCCGCTCCCCCTGGTTGTGCTCTCTCTGACAAATAAATAAATAAAATCTTCTTTAAAAAAATAAAATAATAAAAAAGAAAAAGGTAAAAAAGAAAATTTGTTTTAATTCACATTCTGCTAGTGATAATCTTTTGAGGCAGAGAACTCAACTTCTTTCTTTCTCCCTTTCTTCTTTAGCACAAGAACTCCTATTTTTAGCTACGCACACCCTATGCTTCCTTGCAGCTCAGTGTGGCTAAGCTCTACTCAATGAGGTGTAAATGTTAGTGCTGTGTGAGACTTTTGAGAAGTGTCTGGAAGGGAAAGGGCATACCCTTTCTCCCATCTGTCTCCTTCTGGCTTGTGGAATGCAGATGTGATGACTGGAGCTCAAGCAGCCATCCTGAATCAGAAGGCACTCTGCTACGGATGGAAGAGCAGCAAGATATAAGGAACCTGGGTCTGGAATGACTTTGATTCCACCATACCAGTCCTAGACTGCCCACCTCTTTACTTTTTCATGGGATGAAAACATATACACCCTTATTGTTTAAACCATTGTTATGGAGGCGCTATCTACTACATGCAACCAAACCTCGTCCTAATACACCTTCTGATCCCTAAAAGTCAAAACTGAACATTTTTCCTTCCAGAACACAAGCAAACAACTATGCCTCTATGTTTCACTTGCTCTGTTTATTTAAGTGTCCTAAAAGTGGACCACTTATTTCCCCTTCTCAGCCCTTCTCCCAAAGCCTTAGGTTCTGCAAAGATGGTTTAGAATTTTTAATTTTCAGCCTATTATGTTTTCCCATACAGTTCTCTTGTAGCTTAAAAATTATTAAGAACTCAACACAATAAAAACCATCTCACAGCAGCACTAGCCCCTGAGATCAAAGCATATGCCCTGACAGGTACATTGCCTCCTGCACTCTTGCCCCATCTCATCATCTCTGCCCTGCTTTCACTGTGTTTCCACTGGAGAGCTTGACAGGGCATTTCCTCAGCTACACTGAATAGATACTGTATATTTTATGCCATCACGTGCCTGAAACGTCTTTCTTTTGCAATAACCCATGAGTGGCATCTGGGCTGGGTATACAGAGGACTGCAGCCCCTCTCCCGTGAACAGCCTGTAGACACCAGTCCACTGCCTTCCCGCCTGCAGGGTTACATATGGGAAGCCCAGTGAGAATCTACTTCTCTTTCCTTAGAAAACCTGCTCTTTCTTCTTACAAAATTTTAGAGTTTTTCTCTTTCCTCTTGGAGTTTAGGAATTTTATTAGAAGACAAGAGTAAGTGTTGGCTTTAGTGTGAACTGGATGAATCCACTGAATCTGAACAATCACATCTTTCTATAGTTCACTGACATTTCCCGCTACTGTTTTTCTATTACTCCTCCATCTGTTCCTTTTTCTCCTCCTGGAACTTCTATTCTATTACCCCTATGCCAGGTCTCCTGGGTAAGGCCTCTAAGTGTTTCACATGTTAATTCATTATTTCCATTTCTTTTTATAATTGTTCTGGGTTATGAGACATTTCTTCTCTTTGGCCTTCCAAACCACTAATTTCAACTCTTCTATTGATCTTTGAATTCAAAAGCCACGTTCTTTAGTTCCAGACAGCCTCTGGTACACTTCCATCTCATCCCTTTGGGAGTTCCTTCCTTGTGAATTAAAGTTCTTAAGTGTCCTCTCCATTCTTCCTGCCTCAAAGAAGCTACTGCTCCAAGTGTGAAGTTTGGCTTTCCTCCTTTCTACAACCAAGTCCCTGAAAATGTGTTGTCATTTGCCTTTGCCTGTTTAAGGACACAGGTTCTTGTAGCCCCTGTTCATGGCAGACCGCCTGAGCTCCTGCAGCAGTAGCAAGCCTGAGGCCCTGGACAACCTGAGAGCCTTTGTTCAAGAGAGCTCAAGTGAAATATGCTGATGAACAGGGATCTTCCTGCTGAGAAGTAGGGAGGAAATCCTCTGCTCTTTGGTCCCCACCCAGGTGATGACAGGAGAGAGGAGTCCTCTCCCCCTGCAGAGGCTGGGTGCAAGCCTGCCCAGATCCCCCATAACCGTAAGCGGGCAGCCACAGCCCCTCTCCTGAAATCCAGTTTTTTTTTTTTTAGTTTTTCTTTTAATTTTTTTAAGTTCATTTTTTTTTTATTTTTATTTTTAAGTAATCTCTACACCCAGTATGAGGCTCAAACTCACAACTCTGAGATCAAGAGTCGGGTGCTCTTCCGACTGAGCCAGCCAGGCACCTCATCCTGGAATCCAGTTCTAATCAGAAAAAGCACAGACAGGGAAAGGAGCTCCACTTCTAGAACAAGACTGACCTAGAATCCCATCTCAGCTCTGTCACTAAGTTGCTGTGTGACTTCAGGGAAATCACTTCTCTGAGTGTGTTTTGTCATGTGCTCCCACCTCTAAACCAGCAGTTGTCTCCAGCATCCTCCTTACAGGAACCAATCCCACCAGTAGGTAAGCTTCGCTTCTACTAAGCACTATATAAATTACTTGTGTTGTAACTTATCATGCAACATCAAGGAAGACTGAATCCCTGGTAGGAAAGCATCAGAAACTTCACCTTCTGCCTCTTTTGTAATAATCGGTTGACAGAAGGGTAAGGCTACTAGAAGAATCTGAAAAATATTGTAATATTTCAGCTTTTAACTTTTTTGTGAATGCTCCTACCTGAACAGAATCTCTTAGGATTCTTTTAGGCAAACACTCTCTGACACTCCCCCTTTTATTATTTTATGTTGTCTCAAGACCTGAGGACCATGGCCACAAAGCGGATGGATATTGAGAGCCATAAAAGAGTCCAAGTGGGTTTCAGTCTAGTAACATTTATTGAGCATATACGGTGTGTAAGGTACCTGAGCAAGGAACTGCATGAGATACAACAATGAGCAAGACACAACCCCTGCCTTAAAAGAGCTTAAAGTCTAGTCAAGGAGGTCAGACAGGAGGCACAGGGTATATCACAAAAGCACGATGCAATGCAGAATGTAGCCAGGGCCATGAGGATATTAAAACATGTGTCACGAGGGTTTAAAAGGAAGGAGAGCAGGGCGCCTGGGTGGCTCAGTCGGTTAAGCATCTGCCTTCAGCTCAGATCATGATCTCAGCATCCTGGGATCGAGCCCTGCATCGGGCTCCATGCTCCGTGGGGAGTCTGCTTCTCCCTCTCTTTCTGCCCTTCCCCCTGCTCATGTGTACACTTGCTCTCTTTCTCTCTCTCAAATAAATAAAGTCTTTAAAAATAAATAAATAGGGGCGCCTGGGTGGCTCAGTTGGTTGAGCGACTGCCTTCGGCTCGGGTCATGATCCTGGAGTTCTGGGATCGAGTCCCGCATCGGGCTCCCTGCTCAGCAGGGAGTCTGCTTCTCCCTCTGACCCTCCCCCCTCTCATGTGCTCTCTCTCTCTCATTCTCTCTCTCAAATAAAATAAATAAAATCTTAAAATAAATAAATAAATAAATAAATAAATAAAATAGGGGCACCTGGGTGGCTCAGCTGGTTGAGCATCTGCCTTCGGCTCAGGTCATGATCTCAGGGTCCTGGGATCAAGCCCCGCATGGGGCTCCCTGCTCAGCAGGGAGTCTGCTTCTCCCTCCCTCTGCCTCTTCCCTGGCTTGTGCATTCTCTCTCTCACAAACAAATAAATAACATCTTTTAATAAGATAAAATAAAAAATAAAATAAATGAAATAAAATGACATGGAGGAGAGCAGCAACAGAAAAACCTTCTCGCAAGAGGTGCCAGGTAGAATGGGCAGACTCTCAGGGAGCAAGAACCGGGCAGGTGGGGGAAGAGGGCGGCAGGGGGCTGACCTGCAGGTGAGGTCTCTTGCAGACAATGACCACGTCTTACTGGCCTCCACCCCTCCTCCCGCGGCGAAGCTCCTCACACAAGAGCTGGCCTTTCTGATGAAGGGAGGGGCTGGGGCAAGGACAGCTGGAAGTGGTGGGTAGCTGCACTGCAAAGAGAGGACAGGGGTGTCTTGGCAGGGGAGGGGGACCTGACCGAGGCTGAGAAAGGAGGTCACCCCAGCTACTGGGGAGTCAGACACAGAACGTGTGTCTTCTGACCACCAGAAGCAAAGGGGCGACAGCGCGGCGGGGCAGCAGCGAGAGGTTCTGCACAAGTAGGAGGCGGAGGAAGGGAAGGAAAGCCCGACAGGAGAACCAACAAAGAAAACCTCAGAGTTTAATCTGGCAAAGGAACCCCTAAAGCACCCTCTGCACACTTGGCTGAGGATGCCTGATGCCCCAGAAGCCGCCCTGCAGCTCCTCAGCCCCGCAGATGCCGTCTCTGGCTGCGCGGCCACCCAGATCACCGGCACCGGCGTGCCCCTTCCCGCGCCTGTCCATCATGGCCCTGTGCTCAAGAAAGCACATTCCACTAAGGTCCATAAACCAACTTACCAGGGGTACATGATGGGCTTCATAATCCCAGGCCAATGGGATATACCATCCCAGCACGTCTCTTTCCAAACAGTAGCCGCTGTAAAAGGAGGAGGAATAACTCCATTGACATCGATGTTCCAATATGGTAAGACTTGTTTTTCAAGGCTCAGCAAGGTCAGACCAACTTCAGCACTCTCAGATCTGATTTCCACCTGTTCTTTGAAATGTCCAATACTTTTCCCATAGATCAGTATTTGATATCACCATTAGCCTACCAGGTAGCAAAGCCTGTCCTAAATGTATCAAAATCAACTTAAACTTCTTTGGTCACTATTCTCCTTTCCCACCATGCTTTGGATACATGCTATGGTATGGGTTTGCCTGGGGACTCAAATCCCAAAGAACACATTGGCTCCGTGGGCAAATGCATTCTGGCAGGCCCAAAGTACCAGTCACGGCCTCAGGCACTACCCCAGCAGGGAAGGAGCTCAGGAGTGCCCAGAAACAAACACCCCTGCCCTCAGAGCACACGGCTGTTGAAAAAAGTGTGTGTGACAAGGGAGGGAGTGCCTGGCATGCCCCCACGGTGACCCGCTGACACAGACAAGCATCCTGCACAGGGTGCCTGAAAAGGCCCCCCATCACTGGTTTCTATCCTCCAAAGCACCCTCTTTCTCCACACCTCCACACCTCACCCCACACCCAGGTGGGCGGCTGCACCACCTCCTTCACTAAGGAAAGTTGACTTCAGCTCTCCTAGGCCCCTCCTTTAACTTAAATGTCTCTGCATCTTCCCCTGGCCCTCTGCTCCCACCTCTGAGGCAGCTGGCTGCCTGAGACCCAGGGCCAACCACTGGCCTGGGCTCGGGGCTCAGCAACCCCCTGCCTGGCAACCCCAGTCTCTTCCGCTCTCTTGGTCCTGCCCTCCACCTGAGAACACCTGCCATTCTCCCCAGTCTTCCAAAGAGCTCTGACCCTTGAACTCCAGGCTGCTTCCCATCAGACACCCTGACCTCAGTACCACACCATCTCACTACCATCCACATGGTAACACTCTACCTAACCAGTGGTGCTGCTCCCTCCCAGGCCACCAAGACCTCCCAATTTGCTGAGGCTAGTGGCCTCAGGCTCTCCCACCTCCTGGTAGCTTTTAACATGGTTCATTAGTCCCTCTTTCTGGAAACTCAGCTCTCAGTCCCTAATAATGACTTTGGTGCTCTGTCTCCTCCCATCCCCTTGGTCTCTCTGGCCTCCTCCACTGGCTCCTTTCTTTTGCTGGCCCCTTGCTTTTGTCCTCTCACTTTTCAGAGCTTCCCTGCAGCCCCTGCCCGTGCAGGCCTGGCCCCTGCTTCCCTCTCCAGCTTCACCACCACCTCCTCTGTCACACACTTTATGCTCCAGAAACAAGGAAACCAACCCAAACACAGAACACCCACTGAACTGCTTGAGGCTCACCCACTCGTCCACCTGTTCCCCACCTGCTCTCCACAGCCAGGCTCTGCTCAGGCTGTCCCCTTGTTCTGACCCTGAGCTGCAGCTCACCAAACCTCCTGATTCTTCACTACCAACAGGTGAGAAATACTAAGCCAACATCTCTAAAACACATACGTTTATTTGTAAATTAAATATACATTCTAATGTACCAACGTGTTACATATATTATAAAACAAATGATCACAGCAGTAAGCAGTCAAGATGAAATAAGTTAAAATAATTATTTTATATTATTCATCAACAATACAAAAAATTTTCATTCTCATTATTAAGTTTTAATAGGAGCATGTGACTCATATATGAGCTTCCTTTTTTCAGGGTTTTTTTTAAAGATTTTATTTATTTATTTGAGAGAGAAAGGGGGGAGAGAGAGAGCATGAGCTGGGAGAGGGAGAAGCAGGCTCCCCAATGAGCAGGGAGCCCTACACAGGGCTTGATCCTGTGTAGGACCCTGAGATCATGACTGAGCCGAAGGCAAATGTTTAACCACCTGGGCCACCCAGGCACCCCTTTTTCAGCGTTTTAAATACACTTTTTACAGGGGCACCTGGCAGGCTCAGTTGGTAGCACATGCGACTTGATCTCAGGGTTGTGGGTTCAAGCTCCACCCTGGGCATGGAGCCTACTTCAATACACTTTTTACAGATGTGCAATATACGTACAGAAAAGTGCACACAATGTAAGTACTCAGGTCAAAGAATTCTCAGAGTGAATACATCCATGTAACCAGCAGCCAGATGGAGAGAGAGAACATCACCAGCACCCCCCCAAAACCCACTGCACCACCTTCTATCACTACCTGCCCCCAAGAGTAGCCACTATTCTGATTTCTAACAGCATAGATTAGTTCCATTTAAACCTTATATGAATGGGATCACATAGTTTATAATCTTTGTGTCTGAATGAACACTGTATCTGTGAAATTCATCCTGATTTTTCATTGAATTGTTATTCATTAACTCTTACTGACTACAGTCGTCCACTGTGGGAGTTTACCACATGTATTTGTCCATTCTACTGCTGATGGACACTGGAATTTTCCAATCTGGGCAATGACAGATGGTGCTGCTCTCAACGTTCTTGAGCATGACATCTGGTCCACATTTGTATGCCTTTCTGTAAGGTTGATACCTTGGAGTGGAATTGCTAGGTCATAAGTAAGTGTATGGTCAGCTTCAGTAGATGACAGTTTTCCAAAGTGGCTAACGCAGTTTACACACCCACCAGCAGGGCAGGGAGTTCCAGCTGCTCCACATCCTCCCCAGCCCAGGATACAGTTTTGTTTTCGTTTTTCATTTTAACCATCCTGGCGGATAAGATATCACAAAGGAAGTATTACAGTTCCTTGTAAAGATGAGGAAAGTGAAATTAAGTGCCTCTCTCAAGCTCACAAACCTAAGGGGAGTCAGAGCAGGACCCCAGGTCTTTGGACTTCAAAACGTGTACTGTTTCCATTTGCAGAGAAATACTGTTTCCAACATAAACACCGTAACAAGAGGCTACAGCACGAATAAAAGAACATGCTTGTGGACTATGCCCATGGACTCTGCCCATCTTAACACTCAACTCATGACAGGAAAAGCAGCATAAAATGGTCTATCAATCCAACTTTGAGACAGACACATAGAAAAAGTCTGGACATATATACCCCAAGTATGAATAATAAGATGATGGCTGATAAAAAAGAATAAAATCTTGCCATTTGCAACAACATGGATGGACACAGAGGGTATTATTATGCTAAGTGAAAGATAAACAGAGAAAGATAAACACCATATGCTCTCACTTATATGCAGAATCTTAAAAAACAAAACAAAACAAACAAACAAAAAAACCCAGACTCTTAAATACAAAGAACAAACTGGTGGTTGCCAGACCAGAAGTGTGGATGGGGGCATGGGTGAAAGAGGTGAAGGGGATTACAAGGTTCAAACTTTCACTTATAAAATAAGTCAACACCAAAATAAAAAGCATTTGTACAGCAAAGGAATCCATCAACAAATCAAAAAGGCAACCTAGTGAATGGGAGAAGATAGTTGCAAATGACATATACAATAAGGGTTAATATATTTATTAATATCTAATAAAGAATTTATATACCTCAACACCAAAAACACCCCAAATAACTAGATTTTAAATGGGCAAGGGATCTGAGTAAGTATCTTTCTAAAGAAAATATACAAATGGCCAACAGACACATGAAAAGATGCCCAACATCACTCATCATCAGGGAAATACAAATCAAAACCATAATGAGATATCACCTCACACCTGCAGAATGGCTAGTATCAAAAAGACAGGAAATAACAAGTGTTGGCAAGGATGTGGAGAAAAGCGAACCCTCGTGCACTGCTAATAGGAATGTAAATTGATGCAGCCACTGGGGAAAACACTTATGGAGGTTTCTCAAACAATTAAAAATAGAAATACCATATGATCCAGTAATTCTACTACTGGGTATTTACCCAAAGAAAACAAAAACACTAACTGAAAAAGATATATACACTCGTATGTTTGCTGCAGCATTATTTACAACAGCCAAGACATGGAAGCAGCCCAAGCATCACTGATAGATGAATGGATAAAGAAAATATAGCATACATATATACACAATGGATTATTATAAATCCATAAAAAAGAACGGGATCTTGCCATCTGTGACAACATGGATGGACCCAGAGGATATCATGTAAGTGAAATTAGAGAAAAACAAATACAACATGATTTTGCTTACACAGGGAACCTAAAAAACGAAACAAAACAAAAAAATCAGGCTCTTAAATACAGAAAACTGATGGTTGCCAGAGGGGAGGTGGGTGGGTGACAAGCAAAACAGGTAAGGGGGATGAAGAGGTACAAAGTGCTCTACGAGCACTAAATAAGTCACGGAGATAAAAAGTACAGCATAGGGAATACACTCAATAATATTGTAATAATACTGTATTGTGACGGATGGTAATTACATTTATCATGATGAGCAATGAGTAATGAAAACAACTGTCAAATCACTAATCACTATTTTATACACTGAAAACTAATACAACATTGTATATGTCAACTATATGTCAACAATAAAAGAAAGAAAAAAAGAGACAATGGCTGCTTTTTAATTTTTTTTTGGCCTATCTTTATTTTCTTACTTTTCTACAATTAACATTTAATAATAAAGAAAAGAGGAGGAGTCGTCCAAGATGGCGGAGTACATGATACTCCATGCGGAAAACCTAAGACTCCACCCCAAAACTGCTAGAACTCATACAGGAATTCGGCAATGTGGCAGGATATAAAATCAATGCACAGAAATCAGTTGCATTTCTGTACACTAACAATGAGACAGAAGAAAGAGAAATTAAGGAGTTGATCCCATTTACAATTGCACCCAAAACCATAAGATACCTAGGAATAAACCTAACCAAAGAGGGAAAGAATTTGTACTCAGAAAACTATAGAACACTCATGGAAGAAATTGAGGAAGACTCAAAGAAATGGAAAAACGGGGGAGGCTGGGTGGCTCAGTCAGTTAAGCGGCTGCCTTCGGCTCGGGTCATGGTCCTAGGATCAAGCCCCGCATCTGGCTCCCTGCTCAGTGGGGAGTCTGCTTCTCCCTCTCCCTCTGTCCCTCTTCCCACTCATTCTTTCTCTCACTCTCTCTCTCAAATAAAATCTTAAAAAGAAAAAAAGAAATGGAAAAATGTTCCATGCTCATGGATTGAAAGAACAAATATTGTTAAAATGTTTATGCTACCTAGAACAATCTATACATTCAATTCAATCCCTATCAAAATATCATCAACTTTATTCACAGAACTGGAACAAATAATCCTAAAATTTGCATGGGACCAGAAAAGACCCTGAATAGCCTAAGGGATATTGAAAAAGAAAACCAAAGCTGGTGGCATCACAATTCCGGACTTCAAGCTCTATTACGAAGCTGTAATCATCAAGACAGCATGGTACTGGCACAAAAACAGACACATAGATCAATGGAACAGAACAGAGAACCCAGAAATGGACCCTCTACTTTCCGGTCAACTCATCTTCGACAAAGCAGGAAAGAATATCCCATGGAAAAAGGACAGTCTCTTCAACAAATGGTGTTGAGAAAACTGGACAGCCACATGCAGAAGAATGAAACTGGACCATTTCCTTACATCACACACAAAAATAGACTCAAAATGGATGAAAGACCTAAATGTGAGACAGGAATCCATTAAAATCCTAGAGAAGAACACAGGCAGCAACCTCTGTGACCTCGGCCGCAGTAACTTCTTGCTAGACACATCTCCAAAGGCAAGGGAAACAAAAGCAAAAATGAACTATTGGGACTTCAACAAGATAAAAAGCTTTGCACAGCAAAGGAAACAGTTGACAAAACCAAAAGATAACTGACAGACGGGAGAAGTATTTGCCAATGACATATCAGATAAAGGGCTAGTATCCAAAATCTATAAAGAACTTATCAAACTCAACACCCAAAGAACAAATAATCCAATCAAGAAATGGGCAGGAGACACGAACAGATATTTCTCCAAAGAAGATACACAAATGGCCAACAGACACATAAAAAAAAAAAATGCTCAACATCACTCAGCATCAGGGAAATACAAATCAAAACCACAATGAGATACCACCTCACACCAGCCAGAATGGCTAAAATTAACCACTCAAGAGATGACAGATGTTGGCGAGGATGCAGAGAAAAGGGGAACCCTCTTACACTGTTGGTGGGAATGCAAGCTGGTGTAGCCACTTTGGAAAACAGCATGGAGGTTCCTCAAAAAGTTGAAAATAGAGCTACCCTAGGACCCAGCAATTGCACTACTATTTATCCCAAAGATACAAATGTAGTGATCCATGTGTCTACACACACACACACACACACACACACACACACACACACACACACTGGAATATTACTCAGCCATCAAAAAATGAAATCTTGCCATTTGCAACAATGTGGACAGAACTAGAGGGTTTTATGCAAAATAAGTCAATCAGAGAAAGACAATTATCATGATCTCACTGATATGTGGAATTTAAGAAACAAAACAGAGGATCATAGGGGAAGAGAGGAAAAAATAAAACAAGATGAAACCAGAGAGGGAGACAAACCATAAGAGACTCTTAATCATAGGAAAGAAACTGAGGGTTGCAGGAGGGGAGGGAGGTCGGGGGATGGGGCAAATGGGTGATGGGCATTAAGGAGGGCATGTGATGCAATGAGCACTGGGTATTATCTAAGACTGATGAATCACTGACCTCTACCTCCGAAACCAACAATACATTATATGTTAATTAACTGAATTTAAATTTTAAAATGGGGAAAAGTAATAAAATAATAATTAAAAAATGAGGAAAAGAACTTTTCATTGAGTCCTAATTACATACCATAAAATGGACCCCTTTAAACTATAGAACTCAGCAGGTTTTAGCGTATTCACTAAGTTCTATGGTCATCCCCCATATCCTAATTCCAGAACATTTTCATCAGCCCCAAAAGAAACCCTGTACCGATTAGCACTCAATTCTATTCCATCATCTCCCTGGCAGCCACTAATCTACTGTCTCTATGGATTTGCTTCTTCTAGACATTTCATAAAAACAGAATCATGTAGTATGGGCCTTTTTTGTCTGGTTTCTCTAGAATGTTTCTAGAGTTCATCCATGTTGTAGTATGAATCAGTACTTCATTCTTTTTATAGCTAAATAATACTCCATTGTATGGATGAACCACATTCTGTTTACCCATTCATCAACTGACAGATATGTGGGTTGTTTCCATTTTTGGGTAGTATGAATAACACTGCTACTACTATCAACATACCTGTGCAAGTTTTAGTGTACGCCTCTGTTTTCAATTCTCTTGGGTACATACCTAGAATGGAATTACTAAGTCACAAGGTAACTTAACGTTTAATTTTTTGAGAAACTGCCAAATTATTTTCCAAAGAATCTACACCATTTTATATTTCCATCAGTGATATGCCCCCCTACAGAATGAAGGTGCCAGGGGCACCTGAGTGGCTCAGTCAGTTAAGCGGCTGCCTTCAGTTCAGGTCATGATCCTGGGGTCCTGGGATCAAGCCTCGCATTGGGCTCCCTGCTCAGCGGGGAGTCTGCTTCTCCCTCTCCCACTGTGCTCTCTCTCTCTCAGATAAATAAAATTAAAAAAAAAAAAATGGTGCCAAGCAATCCTCTCCAGGGCAGTTCAAAAAGATGATGCCCAGAGGAGTCACCACCAAAGTGGCCCCAGGTATACTGTATACCGCACAGCATTTTATTAGCTAGGAAACACATGCCCAGGAAGATTGGAGGGCAGGGAGCTTGCCTTCAAATATTTTATCCCTCATATCTGTATAGTTCTTTAAAGTGCAGAGTATGCTCATGTGTATGATCTCTGGTTTAAGCAGGAATTCCTGCTTTTTCTGTTAATTATGGTTTCATGTTATATCTTCTCTCAATCATTTCATTTGTATTATATTTTTACCATCATCATCACAACAACTACTTTGAAATCACTTTATATTTGAATGGTCCCACTCTCACTGCCAATCCTTTCCTTCTTTGACTTGCCCATCCATGGATGGTCTTTTATTTTAATTCATCTCTCAGTGACAGGAGCATGCCTTCCAATGACATTTTCCCCCAGAATGGTGCATGGGTGTAGCAAAAGCTACACATTGAAAAGAATTTCTGTTACCATCAAATGGGAACTAAAACTGGGCTGAGAATAAAATTCTTTTGGTCACAACATTTTCCCTCAGAACCCAATGGGCACCACCCCACTGTCCTCTAGCACCTATGCTGTAGGTAAGTCTGAGCCTGGCTAATTTTTTTTTTCTTTGATTTCCTCATCCTTCTGGCCAGGATGCTAATGGTATCTTCTCCTTATTCTTGAAATGAAAAAATTACTTCACCTGGATATTTTAAGTGGTAGCTAATTTTGTCTGGTTCATGATGAGCCCTTATCATCTACAGATTCGGGTCCTTCTGTTCAGAAAACTTGTGGCTTCCTTCTATGCCGTTTGTTCCGGGCTCCAATCTGGTCCATCAGCCACATCTGGGGTCTCCCCTGTTGCTTTCTTGTCCCTTCTGAGAGCACCAGTTTGTCCTCCTCCTGACTCCCTGACTTTCAGGAGTGCCACAATTCCAGATGCCGGCAACGTGTGCTTTCTTTCCGGATGTGCTCTGAGTCCACAAGCCCCTTCCTCTCTCCGTCTGCTGACTCATCACCTCACCTTTCACAGCATCTAGAACTTCTCAGAGAGGACAAAGAAGATGATGTTTGAAGCTGGGAAACCTTTCACCCAAAGCTTGCTCTTTCTCTGTTTCTCGCATGCCTTTGCTTATTTCCCCTGATACTGAGGACCTTTTCAGTGCACCCTCTCTAGTGTTGCTTTTCCCATCTGTTCATTTTCAAACAAGGACAGGTGAGGCCTGGCCTGATATTTACCCAAAAACTGCAGACAGATTCTCTTTGGTGCCCTCTCTATTCACCCTAATGGATTCAAGGTTTCTCAGACACGGCTATGGGTGAAGGCCCAGCACCACGTCTGTCACTCAGCACCTGGGACCACTCTTCAGTGACTGCCTTCCCATCGCTTGCCTCAGTTTCCTCTTCTTTAACACTGGAAGGTTGAGCTCCTCTTTAAACATCACCAGGCTCTACATTTTTATGGTACTTTTATAAGTCAGACAGATTTAAACTTTCATTTTAGTTTGGAGCCAATTATCAAGGATTTTGCTAAATATAGTTATAAACAAGTAATAACCAATTTCTTAAGAAAAACTCACTGTATTTAAAAGCAAGCCACAAATATTAAGCTCAAGAAATAGACTTCATTTGATTATACCTAAGAAAAAAGAATTATAAAAAATTTACCAAGAGCCAGCAGAGTACATGCCCCGGGGAGGTACTGGGTATAAAATGTATAAAACAAAAGAAAAGAAGAAAGAAAGGAAAGGAAAGGAGCTATACATAAGCAAATGAGAGTTAGCCTTTCTCTCCCTGTCAGTCTGCCCAGCATCCTGTCAATTCCAGAACTTTCTGTCTTGTCTAAACACTGAAAACCAGATGGAAGCACTGTGATAACTATGTCATCGCCCGTCTTTTCAGAGCCCACAGACATTATAAGGGATAACACTGGTCAAGAGCTTTTTATTGGTACACGCTCTACACACATTATCCCATTTAATCCCGGCAACCACCTATTAGGGGACTCACTCCTCCATGGTCTCTGGCACTCCAACATGTCCTGCTGGGCATGCCAAGAATGCAAGGTCCTGACCAGCCTTTACCCAGGCCATTTTCAGGGTCGTTCCTGGAGGGATGAGACAACGTCTCCCTCAGGGCTGAAAAGCGGGCTTACTTTACTGCCTGCTCTAACGCAACAGGTGCCCCAGATCAGTGTTTCTCAGCCGTGACACAGAAGCACAGCATCCATCTGGGCCCACGGCATCACCCCCATGGGATTTTGGGGGAAGGGAAATGGACATACACGCTGATGCTAGTAATAAAGTCCTTTGTCTCTGACTCAGGCATTATACATACAAAGATAGAAAGCAGACAGGGAAAGTTCTGCCTCCTACATCCTCCTAACCTGAGTCCTATAGCCCACCTCTCCTAGATCCCACAACAGAGCTCAGTATACATCTTCCCGTCTTTAACTCCAGTTTTTGTCCTTTCACTCACACTCATCCGGAGTTTCCACTGCAACATGAGGTCAAGCTTAGCAATTCTTTCCAGCACTGAAAGCCAAATGCCCCAACAATGTAATAATCATTCCTTCCCTTACTATTGTGTAACTCCTGATGGCTCATGAATTAAGCTCCTGAGCAAGTTAGCAAAGAAATCACTTCTTTTCCAGTCTAGTTCCCTGCTCTTACCCAAGCACCATATGGAATTAATAAAATATTGCTTTATAATAACTTGTGAAGGCTCAACCATTTATAGGCCATATATACTCAGCTAATCTCCACTACTCTGAGAATCCACATCTGTTAAACAGGGCCAGTAACGGTGAGGCTGGTCCCCAATAGCCATCCTCCTCACCTTCTTAAGTAACAAAAATTCTGGTTTTAGATGGACATATGGTTTCCCTGAAGAGAGATTACATTTCCCAGCCTCCTTTACTGCTAGGTGTGGCCATATAATGAAGATCAGGCCAATGTGATGCAAGAAGTGTCACGCACAAATTCAGCCCAAAGGCTGGAATGTAGATGCAAAAGCTAGAGCTCCAGCAGCCATTTCAGGTCTTGAAGTGACCTCAGACTTGGAAGCCATTCCCAAGATAGCCTCATAATGGAACAAGATAGAAAGAATCTGAGTCTCTGACCATGTAGGCTCTATAACTCCCCTGAGCTGATTACCTCTTGACTTCTCACACATAAGAGAGAAATTTCTATCTCATTTATGTCTTTGTTATTTTAGTTTTCTGTCACTTGTACCCCAAACTACAGGGACGGCTCCCTCATAAGGAGAGAAATAAGGGTTATATGAGAATATGTATCACAAAAGATACCCAATAGATATCCATTTTTATATTCCCCCAACAAAGGGTCTAGCACTGTTTTCATACATAGCAGACAAACGCAAACATTTGTTGAAATGAAAAGGAATCTGGAAGAATGAAGGCCATTTCATTGCCCCAAAATTTTTTTAATGTTTTTACCAATTTATTTTTCCAGATGACTATCACTATTTTATCAAGTTTTATAGATTATCTCATTGGAATTGCCAACATTTGGAGATATGGTTTTGTCACTATAACTATGTTTAGACTTCCCTGGAAAGAGCCAGAAATTAAATGACTGCCTATCAACTGACTGATTTTCATCCTATCCATTCAAAAAGCATTTAATAAAAGGCTACTCAATAACAAGCCTAGTCATAAAAATGAGCCTTTAGCATTAACAAACAATATCAGGCAAATAATCTCTAATGCCACCTCCCCCACTGCCCCCAAAAATACTCAGGGAGATAGAAGAGGTGATACAAATCAATACCCATCACTAAAGACAAAGGCTAATGCGCTATTTTGTCCTTATCACCTCCAGTGCTGATTCAGGATCCTCTTGTCTCTCTGCTTCACAGCCAACAAAACTCCTCTGACTGAGGTTCCTGGGCGTAGTGCTGTTTCATTTCCTATCAAGTAATGTTTCTGTGATTCTCCATTGTCACACTTATCTTCTCAGTGTTTGAATCTTTACCAGTGGGTCTGGTCTTCCCTCCCATATGGTGATGTTCACACAGCTGAACCTATTTTTGCTGAAGTTCTTCCTTACGCCACACATGTGCTACATTGGTGGGGTTCAATCCAGTGCAGGTATCCGCAGAGGTACTCACAAGAGGATCATATCATCATCATCACCACCATTTTTACTGTCGTCTATTGAACCATTACTCTGACAGATACTTTGTTAAGCACGTTCCCCGTACTAATATACCACTGAGTCCTTACAATACTTCTCTAAGGTGGACATTGTTATGTCCACCCATTTAAAGTGAGAAAACTCACCCTAGTGAGTGAGGCCCCCAAGAGGTTAGGTCACTTACCCAAGAACACACCATCCATGAGTATTTTCACTGGCTGTGGTAGTGTGTCCTTGAGCAAAGACAGGATTTGAACCCAGCTTGGTCGGCCCCAAATTCTGAATCATTTCTCTGTGTTCCATCCCACAAGAGCTGAATGGCGTTTTATGTACTGTACACATACTCCCATCCACTCATCTGCTCCCTTCTCTTTGCTAAGCATTGAGGTTTTTCAACTCAATGAACATTAATCCTTTTTCTTTTTCCTTTCCTGAGGGGCAAATGCCTTCATACCAGGGTTGTGGGCCCTGATATTAAGGACAGCTACTCTCCTCGAATTCTCCCTGATCTGTTCTCACCACCTCTCAGCTGTGGTTTTCAGCACCAGGGCCAGTGCCAACCAGGTCTCTGCCGGTGTTCCACACTTCCAGGTCTTTGGGTTCAGGGTAATAAAGACACATGTAGGATCATATATCAGATTCTTGTTGGCTCTTTCAGATTAAAGGCTCTTCACTGGGTTCTGTAAGCTGATCTCAGTCAGGCATTCAGGACTACCAGGGGGACGGACTTCCACTTCTGCCAATTCAGGACTCCCCTCCACGAGCAGTCTGGGTAAATATCGGGTGCTCTAACTCTGAGACCCATCTATAAGTTCTGGAGATTGTACAACAGGCCAGATCTGACCTGCTACCCAAGTTCAGGATATACGGGGGACCAAGGATGCACACCCCGGTCACAGGGCTCCCACACCACCTTAGTCCAGTCTGTATGGTTTTATCATCTTCCCAGGACTTCCACAGTTCTGATATCTCCCTTTCCTAGGATCTAGATACACATCCTTCCCACTGAGGTTGCTGACCCATCCTGAACCTCAGAATGCTGGATGGAGCCCCAACTTTCCTGCTTCAGGAGCCAGAGATTTCAGACCAAAAGACCACCAGTATATGGCATGAGGAGACTGCTTGAGAAGGTTCTCAGGGAAGCTGAAGGGTTGAGACACTGGCTGCAGCCAAGAGCCTCCATTATTTTGCACACGGAAGCAAAGGTAACGAAAATGACCTCTCTCATGTGAGACTGGCTCCAACATTAGTGAAAATAAGAGTGTCAGTGGGAGGCCCTGGAGCACCCAGCTTCAGGGGGCAGGGGCAGAGGCCCTGTAGAGAGAGCTGGAGCAGATGGCCCAACCACCAATTTCCACATCATCGTCTTCCTAGGTTACTCCTTCCTCACTGACCCTTCTCTTGCTCCTTCTCTGACTCTTCCACTGTGCTCTACCCCTCATGCGGGTGCTCCACAGCATTCAGCATCCTCTGCTCACTATGTAGAACCTTCCTGGGTAATTCATCCCTCTCTACCACTTCCAGAGCCGGCTATACAAGGATGACCCCAAGTCTCTCTCTAGACCGGTGGGGCATCAGAACCACCTGTGAAAACTGCAACATACAGATGACCAGTCTCTCTCCCCCAAACACCCCAGAGGACTCTGATGCTCCAAAGACTGAGAACCACTGCTCTGGCCCAGACCTTTCTCTGAGCCCAAGACCAGCAGGCCAGCTGCCAAATGCTATCCCACAGGCACCCCAAACTCAGTTTGGCTGTTGTCAAACCTGAATTCACTACTCAACTCAATACCCCTTTCCTGTTCCTTATTTCTGTGACTGGCCCAGCCCCTCACATCACTAAAGTGATAAACCCTGACCACACCCTCCCATTTGCTAAATCTGCAAGGAAGGAGGCCTCTACCTCAGTTTCTCTTGAACCTGCCTCCGCCTCTCTTTCCCCATGGCCCAGGTTCAGGGACAACGTCCCCTCACGCATCTCCCACACACCAGTCTCCTCCCACAACCAACCATCCTTTACACCGGGATCATAACTAGTAGGGTTTCCTTCCTCCTATAATTCGAGAACGATTCTCCGCTGACCACAGGATAACATCTGGACTCTCAAGCACTGCCTTCAAGTCCCTCTGAGTATCGACCCAAAACCACCTCTCTGATCTCGTCTCCTGCAAGCTCCTCCTCTCTGTCTTCACGAGCCTCACACTCCAGCAACACCACACGGGCTCACCATTCCCAAGACGCAGCCTGCTCTCTCCTGCTTCTGTTACCCCCCATAGTGTTTCCTCTGCTCATGTCCTTCTTCACCTGGGAAACTGAAAATCTCTCTTTAAGATCCTGCAAGTCTGATTCCACCCCACGAGCTTCCATTTCCACTACTTTCCACCCCCGACACAGCATCACCATCATTTATTCACTCCTCTCTGCCAGTTTATGTGGGCTCCTGAGGGCAAAGCCTGCAGTGTCAAACCCAGTTACATGTCCAGTGGATGTTTACTTCATGAGTGAAAACCACTAATGAGATCAAGAAGCAAAGGAAGCAACCAATCTTTAAAGCAATAAAAATAAAGCCACCTGCTATCTTGGAAACCATGGCAGGTATTGCTTCAGTAATGGACGCTTTGGGTGATAGATGGGAGTTCTGAAAAAGAAGAGTCAGCAAGTAGAGACTGTGTCAGGGAACACCCGCACAGGTCAAGAAAACAGCACCATGACCAGTGACCACCAGGGTGTGAACACTATGGCATCTCCCTCACACTCAGTGCTCCAGCCACACTGGCTCTGTTACATCTTGAATTCACCACCATGCCCTTGCCCCAACAGGGACCGTGACCGTGCAGCTGCCACCTCTTCACCTGGTCAAGTCCAACCAGTCTTACCTCTGGGAATCCACTCTGGGCCTCCCAGCCAATAAAGCCACCCTGTTTACAGGCTCTAGGCACCCCTGTACTCCTTTTCTGTAGCCACCGTCAATGCTGTAATTAATGTTTTCTATACTTGTTTGTTACTGCTTTTGTACTCATTTTTATACTTCTTTAATTCTCCTACTAGACTATGAGCTAAAAGATAGCAAGGACCAGACTCATCTCTTTCCTGTACTGTGACCCCACACTCAGTAGGCCCTGAACAGAACTGGATGGATGATGGATGGATGGATGGACGGACAGACAGACGAACTGGAAGACAGGCAGGAACAAGGAATATGGCTGTCTTTCATTACTGCTACAGTACTTCCCTATCATCCAGCTCTCTTTACTCTGATTCAACCCATGAAAAGCAACCTCAGATTTTAAAAAC
The DNA here is from genome assembly GCF_003265705.2 of Callorhinus ursinus. NCBI lineage: Eukaryota > Metazoa > Chordata > Mammalia > Carnivora > Otariidae > Callorhinus > Callorhinus ursinus. The sequence goes on from NW_027397086.1 coordinate 4,952,780, forward strand.
TGAGGCTTTCCATGGGGCACCTGGCAGGCTCAGTCTGCAGAGCGTGCAACTCTTGATCTTGGGGTTGTAAGTCTGAGCCCGACACTGAGCACAGCAATTACTTAATAAAAAAAAGAAGAAGAAGATAAAACTGGGGTTTTCCTACTGAAGAAAGGATGCACACCCACCAGGGATATTCCTGTTTACTTGGAAAGCAGGTGTCACAGCAAATTGACATACCTGGCATTCCAGCTTCATATCCAGTCATTTTTCTATAATACCACACTGCTCTCTCTGTTCCCCAAGGATACTGGCTATTTGATAAAACTAGGTTCCAGGAATCTCTCAGCCCTTAAGAAGCCCCCTAAGATCATAAGGAAGCTCCCTAAGATCAACACACGTCTTGCCAACAGACCACAGAGGCACTGCCTTTTCTCAGCCAGCGGCCACCACCAGATCCCAGAGCTGTGACTTAGTGTACACTAAGTCAGGCCTCAGTTCCTCTTCCCACTCACTCACCCTGTTGATTGAACAAAGGACTTTGATGCAGAGGTTTTCAGCAGAGATAAATGCCTCTTCATGGACATGGTCTATGTGCAATGTTGTATGACCTGCAGGCAGCTGTTGAGAAATTGCAAGGTGCAAATAGATGTGCTGAAGTCCACAGGTTTTGCTGGGTGGGGAATCAGGACACCTGAGTACGAAACCCTGGCAAAGTCCCCACCCTCAGCTGCAAGGTGGGAAGAGTGACTTCAATGCCCTCTAACTTACAGGACAGACAGACACTGCATTTGACGAGTGCAAAGGCCACAACAGTGCCCACTGCAAAAGAGCCCTGCAGTGGGGATATGCAGAGATAGAAATAAGCTAACTAGAGTAACCGGCATCTTTTGAAAAGAGCAAAAGAATGCTATATATCAGTCATCAATCAAGTAATTTCTAATCTTATCAAAAAGCTTCCCAACAAGAACAAATTCTAATCTTATGTGTCAACCAATCAGCACATGCGTCAGTAATTACTGTACTTTAGCCACCTACAAGTAAGATCAGGGTTCCCTTATCCCTAGAATGAAACCACACCTTAAACCCATCACTCCAAATTGAACTTCTTAAGTTCAATTATCAGGAAATTAAAATAACTAAAACCAAGAGAAACTATGACAAGTACCTCTTCCAAGGAATCCCTGTTTCCTTATCTCCCCTGTGGCTCATCCAATGTCAGAAACCACACCTTGAAGCAGCACGGGGTGTGAGAAAAGACCCTCGAGGGGCCCTCAGCTTCTCCCACAGCTACATCTTGGGCATCTGTTTAACCTCCTTGAGCTTCCATCTCCTCTGCACCTCAAAGACTGCCCTGCAATGATCAATATGAGGCTAAAAAAACAGGTGTCAAGAGACTTTGTAAAATGTTGAAATATTTTATAATGAAGGGACCTCAGATCCAACAATCTTCCCATTTTCTGGATTCAAATCAGCTACTGGACACTCACCATTTACTTCATTTGTTCATTCAACAAACATTTATGGGGCACCCACTACGTGCCAGATGCTATGCCAGGCACTAAGGACCCGATGGCAAGCAAAACAGCCCCAGTCCACCATCTGATCTGACAGGACTGCATTAATATTGCACTACAGGACAAAGACATCACCAACCACCACACCACAGAGCATATTGTTACACCCTGCAGGCCATGCTAATGATTTGGTCTTTTTTCTAAGAGAAATCAGAAGCCACGGAAGGGTTTTAAGCAGAAGGAATGACATACTCAGAACATTCTGTCTGCCTTGTACTGGCCCTGGGCTAGGTCTGGGATATGGCAAGAACAAATGCAGGCTCTTCCTCTACAAAATCGGGGGGTGGGTTTTGGTGACCCCGCAGGTCACCAGGAAGTCATCATTAGTCACACAGTGTTATTACATGCTACAGCAGGGTGCTGTGGGAGCCAGGGGGGAACGATCTATAAATGCTAGTGGCCCGAAAGTGTTAGAGATATGGTACCTAGAGTAAAGGCAAAACACAGCTACAGAAGGGACACAAAATAAGAAATATCTCAAAACAGTGAAAGTCACTAATTCCACATAACAAACTTTAATGCCACAAAAAGAGACACAGCATATTCTCCCGAATTTATTAAGTTGTTTTCCATAAATATTTAATTACTCAGAAATGTATCAAAAGCACAGATTTCTCTTGACCTAGTTATCAAGCTTATACAAGAGTGAGAATTACTGCATTCAATAAACACGAATTTAATTACATTCATTAATCTTTCTTTCATCTCTAATAAGATGATTTTCAAACAAAACACTGACTGAGGCCAAACATATAAATTCCTTCTGATTACTCAAGTAATTGTCTTAACCTTCAAATAAAACCTTATAATAAAAACATTTAAATCCTAAAGAGGAGAAGTATAATGTTGTATTAGTTCATATTAAAGACCCTCTATTTACATGGAATCATAGAACAAGCAAGGGACAGAAAGAACTCCGGAAAGCAGCCTTCATTTCCGGGACCAGCTGGAGACAGGGCCCACCCTCAGGGTGGCTCCATCCTCCTCACCAAGAGCCAACTGCTTTTGTGGGCATCAAGGGTTGCATCTGCAGTCCCAACAAAGGCTGAGTTCTGCCTGCCACCCTGCGTGCTCCTACTGGCCCCTGCCACAAAGGACATCTGAGTTTTACCATATTCCTTGTGCAATAACTCACATAACTTCCATAGGCAATAAATTAATATTCCCCCAAAAGCATCCTACAAGCCCTCTAACAATGGCTGAAGAGAAGATTATTCTAGCTCACAATAACTGAGTGTTCACGGTGTGTGAACCCCATGCTAAGACCCATTCCGCATCATCTCCTTGAAGCCTTTCAGGAATCATGGAGGTAAGTACCATCACACTTCCTGTACCGATGAGGAAACACAGGAGTGGTCACTTGCCCAAAGCCATCAGGGTTGTGAATGGTAGAGTCAGGACCCAGACCCACATTGGCCTGACTCCAGTCTTTAAGCTCTGCCCTGTCACTCTGGTGTCAGGAGATAAATCTCCTGTAAAGAACATAAAGAACTAAAGCTCTGTAGAAAAACTGTGGGATGATTTGCCATTCTGGGTCTTCATGGACTCTGCTCTCCTCCTTAAGTGCACATGAAATAAGCCTGGCTTGTGCCTCCCCTTGGGGAAAAGTCATGGAATTGATCAGTGCAGGTGACCCAAAGAAAAAAAGTGCTCACAATGGTGCTGGGTGGGAAACTACCTTCGAGAAGAGCTCATGTAAAAAAGGGGGAGGAAACACATGGGGACAAACCCATAGCCTAGGGTCAACAGGGCCTATGAGGGGTGTCCGTAGGACTCCTCGAGCACTTTGTGACTTCAGAGCTGGTTTCTCAGACACCATGGCCATCACCTTCACCATCCCACTAGCACCATTACCACTATACTAGAACCCAGAGAAAACAGCCAAAGAGGTGCTTCTCAGTGCTCCCTAAGAACCATGGATAACATGTGAGCAGTCTGTAAGAATCAGTTTTCTGTCAGGCACCATGCTAAACATTCCACTGCACCACTTCACTGAATTTTCAGCAAGAGTCCTAAGTTAGGCAACACTGCTAAGCCCCATGTAACAAACCAGTAAACCAAGATTCACAGAGAGGGAGACACTTGCCCAAGGCCTTGTGTATGGAAGAACCAGAATCTGAACCCAGGTCTGCCTGGCTCCAGAGCATGAATCTGCTTGGCCACTTCATTCAAGGTCTTCTGTCATAGTCAATCGCCTTCCAGTCACCTTCTGTTTGCATGTGGTTCTTCCACCAACCATGAGCTCCTCAAAGACAGGGACAGAACTCCTTCATCTCCATATGCCCAGCATCCAGCAAAGGGTTTAGCCAAAAGCAGGAACCCAGCAAGGCTGGTGAATTAATGCCCACATAAAGGAAGTAAAACCCCCTCTCCTTTTAAGAAAGTGGCCCTAAAAATGCCCCAGGATGCCCCTCACAGAACCCAACTCAACCAACTGCCCAATACCCCCGGTCAAAATCCACAGACCACCTACTCAGTTCCCTTGAGCCTGCTCCTCCACAACCCCACTCTAAGGGAAGGATGAGCAGCCATACTTCTGAGGAAAGGCAAGGTGGGCTTCAGCATGTATAAGCAGTTCATTTTTAGAGTTGTGCTTTTTTCTGCTTCCCCCTCTTGACCTGGAGCATCTGGAGAAATATTTCTTTCCTCTCCCATCTCCAAGACTTTTTGGACAAGTATGACCAGCCATACCCAAAGCCTATAGCTAGTATACGGCACAACACATACCTGTCTCAGAGTCAGCACTCAAATACTTAGAAAGTGAAGGAATAGAGCCCAGAGACTGGGTTTCTCCAGCAACCGGATGGTTTATCAATAAGAGCTTGCCAACATTCGGTAGCTATGATGGACGGGAGGTCCATCACAATGGCCAAAAAGAACCTACCCTGAAGTCTTAGCAGCAAAGAAAGTAGGAGAGTTCCCCTGTGCAGGGAGGAGCCACAGACATAAAGTAATGCATGCCATAACACAATGCATACTCTGATCAAGGCAGGCACACAATGAAAGTCAAGGGAACACAAACAGGAGTGGTCACTTGTGCCTAAAAGAACAGAGTAGGTTTCACAAAGGAGGGGCTATTTGAGCTGGGAAGCCATTCCCAAATCACCCAAGGAGAAGTCATTGTTTCCTGCCTCCATGACCCCCATATGGCACCACCCCAACATCGGGCCCACCATACTATTCTACAACCAGTGGCTTGTGTGCCTGTCTTCCTGCGCAGTATGTGGGCATCTCAAGGGCAAGGACTTTGGGCATTGTCGATGGCTCACCCTCAACTGCCCAGTAAATACCTGCTGACAAAGAATAAAAGAGTTTCCGTCAGGTTATTAATAACATGGCAGATACCTCTTCTTGAGCATCTACTACCACCTGGTATCGCCGCAAGTACTTGGTATGCATGCTCTCATTTCCTCCACACAAAACCCCCAAAAGGCAGATTTTATTAACATCATCCATTTTACAGATAAGGAAAGTGAAACTCAGAAAGACTAGGTAGATTATCTAAAGTCATACAGCCAGTAAGGAACAGGTGAACTTTGAATCAAGGGCTGAATGGAAAATCAGTTTTCAATTACTAGTAAAAAAATCTCTTTTCCTTTCTCTTTCTGTTGTCTGCCTTGCATCCAGATACGTGGATTGCCTGTAATCTATTGTTCAATGGGACCAAAGCCATTTGTTTCCCAGAAAAGAACAAGGGATGTCCCTTACTACTCTTCTCAACAATTACTGCTAACCATTACTGAGTAAACATCATGGGGGGGGGGGCATGGACAAAACTTCCTACAACATCAGTCAAAAACACTTATTAAGTAGGAACTGTATGTACTAATTGGAACATTTTCCAATGTTGAAACAATTTCCAAAACAGATCAAGTGAATAGACGAAGGAGAAAGAGTATGTACAGACACTATTCTTTGTGTAAGAGAAAGAATATATAATAAACAGGAAAATGGTAATAGTGGTTGCCCCTAGGGAGAAGGACTGGCAGCTTGAGGCAAGAAAGACGCTTTTTACAATTTGTTCCCCCTCGGAATCACTTGCCTTTAAAAAGAGAATCCATGTGTGATTTTTTTTTAACTTCTTAAAAAAATAAGATTAAAAACACCATTTAAAGATGCCACTTTTTGCCAGGCCGCTCCCAAATGCTCACATACATATAACTGCAACCATGAAAAAGCTTATGAACAAAAACTGGATGAACTTAATCTGTGGTAAATCAGGACTGTGAAACAGTTTTTGTCTTCCATGCTGAGTTTCACCAATTTCACTAATGTTGCAATATGTTTTTGCAACTAAATCAACAGAATTTTGGAGACAGATACAACATACATATAAGCAGCAGGGACAATTTGCCACACCTTCTTCCTAAACTCCTTCATCTGTTCCTTCAACAAGTATTTAATGAGCACCTACTGTGTGCTAGGCAAAGTGCTAGACAGATTTTTTTTTTTTTTTAAAGAACAGGTCATTATTTTCTTCCTGCCTGCCTTTCAGGAAAATAGGGACAGCAAGCTAATGAAAGAATGCCAGAGCAAGGACCACCCTTGATGTTCACAGTCTAACATCATCCTCACTCAACCAAGAAAATGGAGATCTGGGGAAGGGATCTGTTCAAGGTTACATAAGAAGTGAAGGCCTCAGAATTACCAGTCCTGCTCTCCCTACATGCTTCATGCTGTTCTGTTGTGTTGAAAGATGAGCAGGCAGGGAGGGGAAAAAGGGACCCTAACACTGAGTGCCTGATATATCAAGTGCTTTCACATATCCTGTGTCATTTATTCTTCATAACCCCTCAAGGTTATGATTATCCTTGTTTCACAAATAAGGAAAACAAAGCTCTGAGAAGCTGAGAAACTAGTGCATAAGGCTTCCAACACAGACCTGTCTGACTTCCAAGCCAGAAACTTTACCCTCCATACTGAATAGGAAAATCAATTTAAAAAGGTAGACTGGCGGGGGGGGGGGGGGGGGGGGGACACACACCTGGGTGGCTCAGTCGGTTAAGTGTTTGACTCTTGATTTCAGCTCAGGCCATGATCTCAGGGTCCTGAGATTGAACCCCATCTCAGGCTCCGTGCTCAGCGTGGAGTCTGCTTGAGATTCTCTCTCCCTCTGCCCCTCCCCCCACTCACACGCGCTCCCTCTCTCTCTCTCTCTCTCTCTCTCTCTCTCTAAAATAAATAAATAAATAAATACTAAATCTTTAAAAAATAAAAACGTAAACTGGGGCCATATCTCAGAAAGCCTCGGTTTTAACATTTTCCGTTAATGAAGTTTCTCTATCAACCCTGGGTGTTGTCACTCCAATAATAACAATCAAAAAGCCAATCCCCTCATTATTCAATGCATGTTCTAACTTTTGTGCACCACCAAGTTTGGGCTTTCCTTTTAACCCACAGATGGTAACCCAGAGGGCAGCAATCTCTGAGAACCATTTACACAGTTTCTGCTAGGACAGAAAGGGACATCACACATGTTGCTTCTAGACCCTCTGGGTGCCTGCCATATAAACACAGGCCCCAGTAAGGACCCATCCCTGAGATCCCATGATGCCACTGGGTCACTGCCACACCAGCTGAGTGGTAGTGAGAGAGGCCAGCACCATGGTGGTTCGCCTCCAAAAGTTTCATAACTTCTAAATAAAGAAAAATGCAGGCCAGTGTAAGAGAAGCTTCCTCCTGCCTTCTCTCTGTCCATGCAATGCAGGTAGGAGAAATGACAGTTTGGAATGGTCAAACTGCTAGTGAAGAGAGGTACTGTGTGCCAAAAGGTCACACACATGGGTATAGGACATCTTCTGGATAGGAGAGAGTCCTCTCAGCTTGATTTCTTCTCTCTGCTCCTGTAGGAAGCTAATGAATTCTCACATTCCCCTCTTTTTAGTGTCTTCTTTCTGGAATGTGGTAAAATCAGAGTTCCTACTTGGACGAGGATGGGGAATTCCATAAGGCTCAAGCCTAAGCCTCATGATCCAGCTCAGAGTCCTCAATGGGGTTGGGGTCTAAAGGTCAGCAAACAATTAAATGTTCCTCACTTTCCACCTGCCATTGCTCCCTGCCACATCTCCCTCAGAGGTCATGATCCAAGTCAGATCCGAGACTGTCTTTTGGGGACTCTCTGCCACAAACCTCATCCCAAACTCAAATAATAAAATGGTCTGCTAATTAGAAATACCCTGAATCCAACCTCCCCTTTAAACCCCCAGTCCCTGAATCCAACCTCTCCATCGGCAAAGAGGAAGGAGAGTCATCACTTTACCCCACGATTTGCTCAGTAAGCATTTTTCCATCCTATCCTCACAAAGCCCCAGGGAGGCACACAAGGCACATAGCACGACGCTCGATGCTCAGATGCTCGTTTTGCGAAGGAAGACACAAAGCTCGAAGAAGTGAAAGACTCTCCGGGGGTTACACAGAGGCAAAAGCTTCTGAACCCTCATTTCTGTTCTTCTCCCTCACCAGGCTGCCATGTCAGTCTTTTGGGAACTGCCATTACTAAGATCGGCAGCAGCATCTGGTACCAGGACCCTTCAAGCTTCACACTAACTACTCTTCCAGCAAGCAACATTTCTCAACCACATTTCTAAGCATCCGATGAACGCCAACCGCCGACCCCAATAGAGGCATGCCCCCAGCAACAGGAAAAGCCCCAGAGACACGAAAAACGACGCGCCCCACTTAAGGCACAGCGTGGCATAGGAGAAACCGCCAGCCTAATAACCGGGCGGCAGAGACCCAAGTCAGCCAGGAGAGGCAAAGGCAGGCCTGGCGGGCCCCTCTGGCCCAGCAGCAACCCTCGAAGCCTCCAGAATCTTCAGAGAGCTCAAAGCTCCTGCGCCCACCCCAAACCCCCCTGGACAACGGAGAGGGCTGCACTCCCTTCTCCAGGGGGCACTCGCCCTCCGCCCGCTCCTCACCTGGGGCACCGCTTCCGGACCTGCAACCACTCGGGGCCCCGCCCCCCGCCCCTGCACGTCTCCCTGGCCCCGCCCTTTGCACCTGTGGTTTCCTCAGGCCCGGGATCTCCAGCAGCTCGGGCCTCAACTCGCAGCCCCTTCCCACTGCCAAATCTGTGGTCCCACCTGGCCCCGCCCCCACACCTGCTGCCCCCTCTGCCCCGCCCAACTGCCTCCACCAGCCCCGCCCCCCCACCTGCGGCCTGTCCCCACCTACACCCCCACACCCGCTGCCCTTCCTACCAACCCCTCACCAGACCAGCCCACCTAAGACCCCCCCCCCCGCCCGGCCCCCCGCGACCCCCAACCCCCCCCACACCCCCCCTGCCCCCCGGCCCCACCTCCCGCCCCGAGGCCCCTCCTCGGCCCAGCGGCCCCTCCGGGTCCCGCCCCCCGCACCTGCAGCTCCCTGCGGCCCGGCCCTCAGAGCCCCGCCCCGCCCCGCCCCGCCCCGCGGGCCGCTCTTCTCACCGCCCGCTCTCGCCGCTGCCGCCGCAGTCCCGGCCGGTCACCTTGACGCGGGCCGCAGTGGCTGCCGCCGCCTCCTCATGGCCCTGGGAGCGGCCCAGGCGGCAGCGGCGCCTTCGCTCGGAGGCCGGGGCCGGGCCGAGCCGGGCCGGGGCCGGGCCGGGCGCAGCTGGAGCGCGGGCCGACGCGGGAGCGGAGCCGGTGCCCAGCCGCAGTAGGAACCGTCCGCTCCTGGGCCTGAGCGGCGGGCCGCGCAGCCAATCCGCGCGCGGCGCCAGACCAGTCCACCCAACCAGCTCGTCGCAGAGGCGGAGACACGCAAATCGGCCGGCTGGGCGCGCCAGTGCGCAGCCGCTGCAGCTTCGGTCCTCGCTGGCCTCGGCCTCTGCTCTAACCTGTGGACGCCCTCTCAGTCTGTGAGGATGCTCCGCGGTCCGCACACCCCTCTCAGAGCCCCGCCACGCGCATCTCCTTCCTAGAAATAGCAGTGCATCTTATTCCCCGTACATCCTTCCAGGCCTCGTACAATGTCCCCTTGAAATCCCTACCTAGGAGTCACCGTTTTGAACAAAAAATGGTTTTGTGAGAGACATCACCTTAATGTTTCATTCTTTACAACCCAGAGGTAGGCACAGAACACAGAACGTCAGAGCTAGAAGACACCTCAGAGCGCCTGGGGTCCTACCCATTTACAGCTGGGCAAAATTAGGCCCCACGAGGGGAAGGGACTTGCCTAAAACCACACAAGTGCAAAGCAGGGAAATGAGCCTGTCTCTTGTCTCCCTGCTCCCACATCCTTTACTCCGCCAGGCACGATGAGGTAGGCAGGGAGGTTAAGTTATCTGATTACAGTCACAGAGGTAAGAGGTTGCCAGATCTGTGAAACCCTGGAAGTCCAGAAGCACAATAGGGAGCCCCTACATCCTCATTCTGATTGATTCTTGGGCAGGTAGACATGGAGAACGTCATTTTGGCAATTTCCAGTTTGGAATTAACATCAGAGTACGGAAGGACTTGGTTCCTGTTTCCCAAAGCTTATGGAGGGAAAAAAAGAAACAAAAAGAAAGAAAAGTCAGTGGAAATTAAACAATTTCTAAGCCTTCAGGGGGCTCTGAGGGAAATTTCTGCCATTTTGCATCAAGAAAATAATAATCATTAAAGGAGATACTTTATTTTACTTCAGGAGAGCAAAAAAACAATGTACTGCAATGGTTCTGCTCAAAGCCTCTGGATTCAGAAATGCACAGGGTTGTGGTTGAGTGCAAAAGCTGGAGAGACAGACTGCCTGAGTCCAAACTCTGGTTCTGCCACCAGCTAGCTGTGTGCAGGTAGGCAAATTACTTAACGTCGCTGTGACTCAGTTTCTTTGTTGAAAACTGAGTGTGGTGAAAATCGGAAAGGCCATTGGGAGGATTAAATGAGATGCTATGTGGAAGAGAGCCTGGTACCTAAGAGGAGCTTAGTAAACATTAGCTATTGTTATTTCTACCTCTGTGGTATAGGGCAAGCATGGAAGGAGTTTAGAACAGTGTTTGCAATATATGCTTGCTAAAGGGCATTTACTATTTTTATTATGCTTGTACATAGCTTCTAAGTTTTCTTCGGTGAACATATTCTTTTGTAACATGTCAAAAGGTTATTGTAAACCCAATTTTAAAATGAGAAAAGGATCTGAAGAGATAGTTCTCCAAAGAAGATATACAAATGGCTAATGAGCATGTCAAAAAATTCCTCACTATCATCTGCCATCAGGGAAATGCAAACCAAAACTCCAATGAGATGCCACTTCACATCTGTTAGGATGGCTAAAACAAATAAGATGGACCATAATAAGAGCTGATGAGGTGGAGAAATTGGAACCCTCATACACTGCTGGTAAGAATGTAAAGTGGTGTAGCCACTTTGGAAAATAGCCTGGCAATACTTAAAAGGTTAAATTTGGAGATACCATATGACCCAGCAATTCCACTCTCAGATATATACCCAAATGAAAACATACATCCATACAAAAACTTGTACATAAATGTTCATAACAGCATTATTCATAATATCCAAGAAGTGGAAATAACGTAATATCCATAAAATCATGAATGGATAAATAAAATGGGGCATATCCATACAATGGAATATAAAAAGAAATGAAGTAACAATACATGCTACAACGTGGGTGAACCATGACAACATGTTGAGTGAAAGAAGCCAGATCACATATGATTCCATTTATGTGAAATGTTCCAGAATAGGCAAATCTATAGAGACAGAGCGTAGATTAGTGGTTGTCTAGGGCTGGGGGGAAGGAAGAATTGGGGGTAATGGCTAAGGCATGTGGAGTTTCTTTTTATGATGATGAAAATGTTCTAAAATTGATTGTGGGGATGGTTGCACAACTCTGTGAATATACCAAAAGCTATTGTATTGTTCACTTTTAATGGATGAATTATATAGTGTATGGATTATATCTTAATAAAGCTGTTTTAAAAAGTTATCATGGGGTGCCTGGGTGGCTTAGTCGGTTGAGCATCCAACTCTTGGTTTCAGCCCAGGTCATAATCTCAGGGTCATGAAACTGAGCCCCACATCAGGCTCCACAATCAGCAGGGAGTCTGTTTGAGATTCTCTCTCTCTCCTTCTTCCTCTGCCCCCCCCCACACTCTCTCTAAAAATAAATAAATCTTTAAAAATAAAAAATTTAAAAGTTATCATAAAGTGATGATCAATCATGTCACTCCCATGCTCAAACACCATGTAACAGGATATGGAGAGGATCTCAGCTGCATCCACTAGAGTTTGGATGGTCTACCATCAATGTGTGATACACTGGTGGGGTGCTCTCAGCATCTCATGTGTTTGAGTCACTCTCAATGAGGGAAAGGAACTTTTGAACCACAGGAGAAAAGTAGGCTTGGAGAAGCTACCAAGGGGCAATCTCCTGGGCCAGCTGCCTCTGTGTAGACTTGTACTTCATGGAGAGTTAAGCTTTAGGACAGTTCAAGGAGCTGTTTTCATTAGAGATGCTAGTGAACAGGGAAGCTGTGATATACACACGCTAGGGTGGCCTCCACGCCTCCACAACCTGCACCTCCCGATGTGCCTGGCCTGTGTGATCCCCTTCCCTGCGTGTAGGCAGGATCTGACTTGCTTCTAACCAGGAGAATAAGGCAAAGGTTTTAGGACGCATGTGATTATGTTACATAAGATTATAATCCATCTTGCTGGGAGACTCTTTCCTGCTGCCCTTGAAGACACAAACTGCCATGTTGTCAGTGGCGCTATAGAGAAAACCACTCAGCAAAGAACAGAGAGCAGCCTCCAGCCAACAGCCAGCAAGAAACTGGGGCCTTCAGTCCAGCAACCTTCAAGGAACTAAATGACGCCAACAATCACGAGCTCAGAAGCACACCCTTCCCTTGTCAAGCCTTGGATGAGACTGTAGCCCTGGCCAACACCTTGATTACAGCCTTGTGAGACTCTGATGCAGAGGGCCCAGCCAAGCTGAGCCAGATTACTGACCCACAGAAACTTTGAGAGAATAAATGTGAGTTGTTTTAAGCTGTTACATTTGTGATAAAATCGTTATGCAGGAACATATAACTAATACAGAGGCACAACCCATCCTGTCCTGGTGCCTGAGAGAGGCAGCTTCTGTGCAGAAGCCATCAGTGCCCAGGTATAGTGAGGATTCCAGAACGCAGCGCTCCTCCAGATCCTGGGGGCTGGTGTCTTTGGGGGCATCAGGAGGCAAAGGAGAGGGTCTAGAAAACAGCACCATCATTGGGGTACAGATAGCAGTGGCAATGGTGAGATGCCCCAAAGAGGAAGCAGCCATCAACATGGGCAGTAGAGGGGAAACTGGAAGAAGAAGGGTTGAGAATAAAGTTTTCAATTCAGTCAGTTCTAGAAAATAATGATGGCTTTGCCACTTCCCAGCTATGTAGCCTTAGACAAGGTTTCTCGTGTATGAGAAGGTAATATTTAGAGTACCTACCTTGTAGGGTTCTCCTGAAGAAAAGTGAGTTAATCCTCTAGTGGCTATGAGAATGCTCCTTGCAGACCTCCAGTCATTGGGAGCTTATTTGACCAAGCGCCCAGCTGCTGCATTATGAAACCCAAAAGGATTTGCTCTAAGGCAACACTACATATGGGTTGCACCCAGTACATATGGGCTGCACCCAGTGATGGACCACAGCAGGGGTTCTAATGCAGGCCTGCCCCAGGGGGCAGTGGGACTCCTCTGGTGATCATCTTTGGTTCAAGGACTCCTCAACAGCCTTGCTGAACCTCCTTTAGACTGCATCATGTACGGGATGCTTCCACACACTTCCTTCCCTCTCTCCTTCACTTGGGATCAGATTTGCCTCACAGTCTCATGGCTCTCTCAACCTTCCTCGCTCCCTTACCCATGCCCCTAACAAAATCACCACATGTTGAATCCTGTGTAGCATCTACTTCTCAGTGAATCTGGACTGACACAAACAGTACCAGGAGTGGTCAGGAAAAGTAGGTGGTAAGATGCAGATTTAGGACTGTCTTACCCACTGCCTAGGAGGCAGAGGATGCCCTGCTAATGAAACACAGAAAGTCCTTGGAACAACATGATGGCTCAAATGCTAAAGAGTTCTCTCTTGGTGACCTGGGAAAATATCTCTGCGGAGGAGAATACTATGGTGGGTGTTGTGATGCCAGCATTTTAAATTATATGGGGAGAGGAGTACCTGGCTGGCTCAGTCAGTAAAGCATGTGACTCTTGATCTCAGGGTCGTGAGTTCAAGCCCCACACTGGGTGTAGAGTTTACTTTTAAAAAGTTTTTAAATAAAATATATGGGGAGAACAATACCTACAGAAACAGAGGAAGTTAGTTGGTTACAGCGAAGTTGTATTACAGAAGGATAAGAAGAGACTGAGTGTTGTCAAGAGGCAGTTAATGGCTAAGGTTGAGAGCCACGGAACTCTGGAGGCAGCTTACAAAGAGGTCCTTATCAGCTGTGTAGGTGGAAGGACAGGCACTTTGAGTGGCAGGCTGAATATCTAATTGTTAGAGTCTAGAGCTCCAGAGATGTTTGGAGTTCTTGGCTCACTCAGCCAAGGTGAGTCTGTTGGATGAAGGTCAGGGCCCCAGTGGGGAAAACTTAGGATCCTAAAACGTGGGACAGGAATATCTCGATGTACGTTCCTGAGGACATTGCTTCTGCAACGTGCACCCCAGGCCCCTTTGAGCTTGCCAAGCTAGAACACCCTTCCTCAGTAAGAACTGTAGCCACCACCGTACTGCTATCAGGTGCTACAGAAGCCCTTCCCCAGAGACAACAGGTGCCCCGCCCCCTCCTCTCCAGCCTGCCAAGCTGGTAACTAGGGCTAAATCCCAGCATAATCTGGCTGGGGAATGCACCATGCCTGATAAGGTAAAAAATAGACGATATACCTGAAGAATGCAAGAATTAGCCAGCATGAGCTGAGGGAAGCCAGGGGAGTACCTCTAGGGTTGGATTTTGTGGGTGCTTGGTCAAGGAAGCTGGAATGCAAGACTAGACAAGCAAGAATTCATTGACTGAAGGGGCACCTGGGTGGCTCAGTCAGTTAAACGTCTGACTCTTGGTTTCGGATCATGTCATGATCTCACAAGTCGGGTTGTGAGATTGAGCCTTGCATCTGACTCCGTGCTCAGCGGGGAGTCTACTTGAAGATTCTCTCCCTCTGCCTGCCCCCGCTCTTGCACGAGCTCTCTCTCTCTCTCAGATAAATAAATCAATTTAAAAAATAATTCATTGACTTGGGAACATGTTCTTAAGACACTTTCTTTAACATGCTAGCAAGGACCCCAGCTACTGGAGTGGCTCACAGAAAGCCTGGAAAAAACAATGGTCAATTCCCAGTGACATGGAAGCACTGGAATTGCCCTAGTAGATGGTAGAAGACGGCATGCTGAAACAGACATACCATTATCCTCACTATTCATGGTTTCCATATTTGCAAATTAGCCTATTGCTAACATTTATTTGTAATCCGAATATAAACACTTGTAGCACTTCCAAGGTCACCCACAGACAAGTAAAAAATTTGGGTCGCCTGATGTGCACATTCCCAGCAGAAGTGAAACAAGGTGACATGCTACCTTCATGTGCAGCCCTCACACTGTATAAGGGTGTCCTTTTTGCAGCCTATCTAGCACCATGTTTTTCATTTCTGTGCTTCTTTGGGTGATTTCACTGTTTAAAATTATGTGGGTATAGTGATGAAGTGCTGTAGAGTATTCCCAAGCACAGGAAGGCTGTGATGGGCTTGAAGGGAGAAAGTGCATGTGTTAGATAAACAGTTCAGGCATGAGTTATAGTGCCGTTGTTCATGAGCTCAATGTTAACAAATCAACAACACAGTTGATCCTTGTACAACATGCGTTTGCCTGCACAAGTCCACTTATACATGGATTTTTTAAAAATGATATAGTCCCACTGTAGCTATATTTTCTTTGATTTTCTTAATAACATTTTCTTTTCTCTAGCTTTCTTTATTGTAAGAATACAGTATGCAATACATATAACCTACAAAATATGTGTTAATCGACTGTTTATGTTGTTGGTAAGGTCAACAGTAGGCTATTAGTAGTTAAGTTTTTGGAGAGTCACAAGTTACATGTGGATTTTCCACAGCACAGGGATCAACAGCCCTAACTCCCGTGTTACTGGGGGCAACTGTATATATTAAGTAAGGTGTCTATAAACAGAAATACACATAAAATAAGGTTAAATGTTGATTGGCTGACAAAACGTTGTGAACGTTGACTTGCAGGAAACTAACTCTGTATTTCCCCCTAGGAGCATTGGTTTAGTATTCACTAACCTAGTGTTCACAGTGACTCTATAGGGCATCACTACTGCAAATAACTAGAGTTAACTGTACTTCTCATTGATAGGATGAGAATCTAGCTAGTAACCCTTCTGGCAGGGAATGCTGGGAATTGTAGTTCTCCTAAGTGTGCAGACCCTTCATACATGGGTGTGCCCAGAAGGGGAACTGTATGAAGTTGCTGACAATCCGGCACAGGATGTTCAATCATTTATTTTTTTTTTAAAGATTTTATTTATTTATTTGAGAGAGAGAGAGAATGAGAGATAGAGAGCATGAGAGGGAAGAGGGTCAGAGGGAGAAGCAGACTCCCTGCTGAGCAGGGAGCCCGATGTGGGACTCGATCCCGGGACTCCAGGATCATGACCTGAGCCGAAGGCAGTCGCTTAACCAACTGAGCCACCCAGGCGCCCAGGATGTTCAATCATTTAAATGCTTCAGAGAAATATTAACAATTGCCTTAAGTTTTACAACATACATCTTTCATTAATTAGTCTCTCCTCAAAGAATATCATTTCACATATGGTTAAAGGAAACATGTAATGATGGAATGAAGCAGCTCCTGTTCCTAGGGCTGAAGAGACAGAGGGAAGTAGAGGTTCTTATCACCAGTTACAGTGTGTGGGTGGGAGGGGAGGGTCCCCACACCAACAAGACATTCTCTGGACACCAGCTGGGTGTTCTACAATTCAACTCCATTCTGACACCAGCTACCCAGAGATCACATCAGATCCCACAGGCTAAGGGCTCAGTGCCACAAGACTGCTCCCTACTTCAGCCACCGATCACAGGTCCAGGGAGTTACCTGTGCTTCTGACCCACAGGCAGTATATCAGAGGTTCCCATAACCCCCTTCTTGAGTTAATTAATTTGCTAGAGTGGCTCACAGGACTCAAGAAATAAGTTTACTCACTAGATTGCTGGTTTATTACAAAGGATAGTAAAGAATACAAATCAAGGCACGCCTGGGTGGCTTAGTTGGTTAAGCATCTGCCTCCAACTCAAGTCGTGATCCCAGGGTCCTGGGATCGAGCCTCGCATCACATTCCCTACTCAGCGGGGAGTCTGCTTCTCCCTCCCCCTCTCCCCCTGCTCATGCTCTCTCTCGCTCTCTCACTCAAATAAATAAAATCTTTTAAAAACTTTTAAAAAAAGAGTACAAACCAATAGCGCTATGAAGAGCCACCTAGGTCAGGGTCCTGAACAAATGAACGTCTGTCCTTGTGAAGTTTAGGGTCCAATACAAGGGCATGTAAAAGTGTTCTGATCCTTCTTTTTTGTTTTTTTTTTTATGGAGCCTTCATTACATAGTATAATTGATTAAATCACCGGCCACTGTTGATTGATTCAAACTCTAGCCTCTCTCCCCTCTTGAAATAGGGGGTAGGACTGAAAGTTCTCATCTTTAAAGGGGTTTCCCAAAGTCATTTCATCACTATAAACTCAGTTGTGGTTGAAAGGGGCTTGTTATGAATAACAAAACATCCATTTCACCCTATGGCTCTGAAGCATTTTTTTAGGAACTAAAGATAAGATACCAAATGTTATAACAAAAGATGCTCCCATTGTTCTTATAGCTTAGGAAATTCCAAGTCTTGGGAGCTGTGAGCCAGGAACCACGATGAAGACCAAATACATATGAAAAACATATTTTGGTCATCTGAATGACCAAATATATATTTCTTTTTTTTTAAAGATTTATTTATTTATTTGAGAGAGAGAATGAGAGAGAGAGAGAGAGCACAAGAGGGGGAGGGTCAGAGGGAGAAGCAGACTCCCCGCTAAGCAGGGAGCCCGATGTGGGACTCGATTCCAGGACTCCAAGATCATGACCTGAGCCGAAGGCAGTCGCTTAACCAACTGAGCCACCCAGGTGCCCCAAATATATATTTCTTTTTTTTTTTTAAGATTTTATTTATTTGAGAGAGAGAGAATGAGAGACAGAGAGCATGAGAGGGAAGAGGGTCAGAGGGAGAAGCAGACTCCCTGCTGAGCAGGGAGCCCGATGTGGGACTCAATCCTGGGACTCCAGGATCATGACCCGAGCTGAAGGCAGTTGCTTAACCAACTGAGCCACCCAGGCGCCCCCAAATATATATTTCTTATAAGTCACAATATCATGGAAAGATTCCAAGTTATCAGAACCTAAAAGTTCAGCAAAGAAGCCCAGTGAAGCTGATCCAGAGAATTGTGAGAAAATCAATTGGTTCTTGTTTCAAGACACTAAGTTTTGGGATGGTTTGTTACATAGCAATAGATAACCAGTACAAATATCTTCATGCTCTGTGCACATTCTGAGAGGTCTATCCACATGACTCTTCCAAAGCCCTCTGTGAGCATCTGTCAGTCCTTTTATTTCCAGATCCCTGACAATCTAGCCAAACCATCAGCCACTGCCCATGAATCTGTGTATAGCTGCACTTCTGGTCATCTCTCAGCCTGCACAAAATGGATAATAAAATGCATTGGCCACCAGGAAGATTTCCCTTTACACCATCTTTTCAAAGACACTCTTGAATGGGGCTGTGATTTTCAGCAGTCTGTTTCCAGTAGATGTTGGCATGGATGTAGATTGAGGCTCGAAGTTTGGATTGAAGTAGAGGAGGCAATACGGTAGGAGTAGGTGTTAAGAGTACTTGAGTCACCTACTAATACAACTTACTTCTGGACATTCCTAAGTCCAAACTCATACCCCATTTCTACTTGATGGATTGCTAGTGCCCAAGCCCAACTTTCTGGTTTTGTCGGTCAGATAACATTCAATTTATCTGGGCAGCTGAGTCACATGGTGACTCAATGTTCTATTATTAAGAAATAGAGATTAAAACATTTTTTTAGGGGCGCCTGGGTGCCTCAGTCGGTTAAGCGACTGCCTTCGGCTCAGGTCATGATCCTGGAGTCCAGGGATCGAGTCCCACATCGGGCTCCTTGCTCGGCAGGGAGTCTGCTTCTCCCTCTGACCTTCTTCCCTCTCATGCTCTCTCTCTACCAGTCTCTCTCTCTCTCTCAATAAATAAATAAAAATCTTTAAAAAAAAAAGAGTACTCTTAAAAAAAAAACATTTTTTTCGGGTGCCTGGGTGGCTCAGTTGGTTAAGTGACTGCCTTCAGCTCGGGTCATGATCCTGGGGTCCCGGGATCGAGTACCGCATTGGGCTCCCTGCTGCTCAGCGGGCAGTCTGCTTCTCCCTCTGACCCTCCCCCCTCTCATGTGCTCTCTCTCTCTCTCTCATTCTCGCTCTCTCAAATATCTTTAAGAAAAAAAAACATTTTTTTAAAAGATTTATTTATGTCAGAGAGAGAGTATGCGTGTGCAAATGGGGGAAGGGGCAGAGGAAGAGAATCTTCAAGCAGATCCCTGCTGAGTGTGGAGCCAGCTCCACCGTGTCTAGCTCCATCTCACAATCCATGAGATCACGACCTGAGCCGAAACCAAGAGTCCAATGCCCAACCGACTGAGTCACCCAGGTACCCCAAAACATTATTTTATTTTTAAGATTATTTGAGAGAGAGAGAGAGAGAGAGGGTGTATGCGTGCGCACGCGTGCGCGCAAGTTGCGGGGAGGGGCAGAGGGAGAGGGAAAAGCAGACCACCCACCAAGCAGGAAGCCCTATGCGGGGTTTGATCTCAGGACCCTGAGATCATGACCTGAGCCAAAGGCAGACGCTTAATGACCGAGCCACCCAGGCGCCCCTGGATTAACTTTTTTTAATGAAGTAGGAGAGATTGTCTGTAGAGCAAAATATCTCTGCTGCGATATTCTCTATGAAAAAGTCTTTTCAACTTTGGCATTTCTATGGTAGACACTCCTATAAGTATTCACTGAATTGAGTTCTACTGCCTCTCCATGGACACAGGATAAAATCTGAATTTGTAAATAAATAAAATTTATCTCAACATCTGTCTTCAACCACCTTATCCACCTTCATCTCCTAGTTGCTAGCATTGACAAAGCATTTGGTATGTTTCATCTCATGAAATACATGGTTTCATTCAATAAATATAGATATCCATAGGTGTCATAGAGGCCATTATGTATAAATTATTATATGATATAATGTCATATGTTGTATTACATGCATATACTTTAACCTAAATATCTCATACAACATATGTTCTCCTGTAAGTTGTTTTTCCACACTCAGCAATATGTCATGGACATTTCTCGATGACACAAAGGTTGTTTGTTTGTTTTTTAAGATTTTATTTATTTATTTGACAGAGAGACACAGCGAGAGAGGGAACACAAGCGGGGGAGTGGGAGAGGGAGAGGGAGAAGCAGGCCCCCGACGAGCAGGGATGATGACCCGAGCCGAAGGCAGATGCTTAACGATTAAGCCACCCAGGCGCCCCCGACATAAAGGTTTATTTACACATTTATATCACCATTTTAAATGATTCACTACTACAGCATTGTAAGAATGCATCAGATTTACTCATAAACATTACGGTGGCTTCCAACTTTTTAATATTACAATCAGCATAGGAATGAATAAATGTATACATCTTTTTGGATTGTTATTTGTTAGACTATCTTTTTATGTTAAACTCTTAAAAAAGTAGTATTGCTGGGGGTGCCTAGGTAGCTCAGTTGGTTAAAGCATCTGACTCTTGATTTCAGCTCGGGTCATGATCTCAGGGTCCTGAGATCGAGCCCCGCATTGGGCTCCATGCTGAGCGTGGAACCTGCTTAAGATTCTCTTTCTCCCTCTCCCTCTGCTCCTCCACCTCACTTTCTTAAAAAAAGAAAAGTTTTATTGCTGTATCAAAAGGAACATACAGGGGCACCTGGGTGGCTCAGTTGTTAAGCATCTGCCTTTGGCTCAGGTCATGATCCCGGGGTCCTGGGATCGAGCCCCGCATCGGGCTCCCTGCTCCACGGGAAGTCTGCTTCTCCCTCTCCCACTCCCCCTGCTTGTGTTCCCTCTCTCGCTGTGTCTCTCTCTCTCTCTCTCAAATAAATAAATAAAATCTTTAAAAACAAACCAAAAAAGGGGCACCTGGGTGGCTCAGATGGTTAAGCGTCTGCCTTTGGCTCGGGTCATGATCCCGGGGTCCTGGGATCGAGTCCCACATCGGGCTCCCTGCTCAGAGGGGAGTCTGCTTCTCCCTCTCCCTCTGCCTCTCCCCCTGCTTGTTCTCTGTCTCTCGCAAATGAATAAATAAAATCTTTAAAAAATAAATAAATAAATAAATAAAAACAAAAAAACAAAAGGAACATACAGAAGCACCAGTGTGGCTCAGTCGTTAAGTGTCTGCCTTCGGCTCAGGTCATGATCCCAGGGTCCTGGGATCGAGCCCCGCATCGGGCTCCCTGCTCGGTGGGAAGCCTGCTTCTCCTTCTCCTACTCCCCCTGCTTGTGTTCCCTCTCTCACTGTGTCTCTCTCTCTCAAATAAATAAAATCTTTAAAAACAAACAAAAAAACAAAAGGAACATACAGGAGCACCTGGGTGGCTCAGTTGGTTAAGCGTCTGCCTTCGGCTCAGGTCATGATCCCAGGGTCCTGGGATCAAGCCCCATGTTGGGCTCCCTGCTCAGCAGGGAGTATTCTTCTCCCTCTTCTGCCACCCTCCCCCAAATAAATAAAATCTTAAAAAAAAAAAGGAATGTACATTTAAAAATTTTGAAACATGGTACCAATCTACCTTCCAGAGATGTTACACCGACTTCTATTTCCAACGTCAGGGTATAGATGTCTCATTTCCCGCACCCTCATCAATGCTGGGTATCGCCCCTGAATAGGTAGGAAAATGGTCTCTGCCCAGGTGCAGAATACGCTGTCCCTGGGTCCTCTGCCCTCAGAGAGTGCTCAGGGTCACCAGGCCCTGTCACTGGCTCTCCAGGCGGAGTCAGTGAGGCTGTAAGCCTCAGTTGTCCACGCGGGCCCCAAGAAGGATAACACCCAATTCCTTCCATCTGAGCCTAGACCATCATATCCAGATAGTACCTGCCACTTTATAAAGGGAAACATTTCCACAGGTAAAATTGTAGGCAGAGAGGTGCTGGGTTACCTTCAGGGTGGATGTCTCCAGGCCTCACAGGCCCTGAGGCTGGTCACCCCCCGGACTGCAGTCGGAAGTGGGGCCTTTCGACAGAGCCTGGTGGCAGGAGATCCCTGCAGGCCCACCCTGGGGAGCGGGGGACCATGCAGTGGAGGAAAAGGAGACAACCTTTCAATCACTAGTTTAGTGATTGAACACCTACTAGCCTTCCCATTTCACCACCAGCCTGGCCAGGGGCCCGCAGGCAAGAAGGGGGTGAGCGAGGCCGGGGCATGGGGGGAGGGGGGGCAGTTGTGTTGAAAGGGCAAAGAGGAAGTGGGAAGAAGCCAGCAGATGACCCCACCACCTTCCCTCTGCAAAGACAATGCACACAGAGCAGGAATCCCTTTGCTCAGTGGGTTAGTGACAGTGGCCCGTGAGGTCAGGAAACCTGGAGCACCCATGAGAGCAGGACGAGAATCGGCGGTCACTGGGTGAGGAAGCTCTCAAAGGGAATGTCTCGGAGCTTTGGAGGAAATTCAGACGCAACAACAACATGCTCAGAGCCCCAATACCCCCAGCTGAGGGTGGCTTCTGATTCTCACGTTAATACTTGGAGAAGTGGAAAGAGTGAAGCTTTGGAGGGGGAAAGTAACAACAAAACACATGAAAAGCAACTGAAACCAGCTCCAGGGACCCAGAGAGGCAATGAACAGAATGACTGGCAGACAACAGGCGGTTAGAATATGTCACACACAAGTAATGCATTGGCCCAAGAAGTGTTCTTCCAACTTCCGCCACCTCGGTTCCAACGAAATGCTGTCGGAAACGTATCTCATAATAGTATTTGTTAAAGCCCCAAAGAGGAGGGACGTGGGCAGACAGAAAGGGTTAGAATGTCCCCGTGGCCTAGATTCTGGAGAAAGTAGCCCAGAGACACATGTAGCCTAGAGAAGCCCAGAGACGGCTGGAGGGAGACCATCGTGCTCTCACCAAATATTTAAAGCATGTGTGGTCCTGGGGCATGGAAGGAGGGCCAAGGGTCCAGCTCCAGAGAGGCACGTTTTAGGCTCAGGAAAAGGAGTTATCATGGAAAGCTGTTAAAGATGCAGAGTCTCTTGGGAAGTAGCCAGTTTCCACAAGCAAGTAGACACTGGAGATTACTTACATGGGCTACTTACCGTAGGAATCCTGGCATTGGGGGGCGGGGAGCGGGTAGCCTGGGAGGTGCCTTCCCACTTTTATGGGACTGTAAGGGTCTTCCCCTTCCAAGTTGAGCACTCTGGGGAAGGGGGCCAAATTCCAAAAGAGTTACCCTCTGATTTGCACATTTCAAAGTGCATGGCACCTGAAGGCGGTAACAGCAAATTGGCAGGATCCATTCTAACTCAGAGGCTTGGGCCATACACAGCCCCTGGTGGGGCCCCAGGGAGCCCGGGGAAGGACAACGTAGGCAAATCTTCTGTTGGGACACAGAAGAGTGATCAACGGCTGATCAGAGTGCCAAGGCTGGGGCGAAAAGGGCTGAAGAAATCTTTTGAGTGCCAGGAACTCACTGCCTTTGCAGCAAAACTTGAGGTGGGCTTGTTGCAGAGCTGGGGTGGGGGTGGGGGTGTGTGGGGGGCACCACAACCACAAGCAACACCTAGCTCGCCACCCCAAATGGGAATGACGCTATCGCCTTAGGGGCTCAGCCAGACTGATCAGATCTAAGCTCCATTAGGCCAGATGCAGGGACAAAAGAAGCCCTAGTAAGCAACCTCTTTCAAAGATGAGGGGCGAGGGGATGCCTGGGTGACTCAGTCGGTAAGCATCTGCCTTCGGCTCAGGTCATGATCCCAGGGTCCTGGGTTTGAGCCCCGCATCGGGCTCCCTGCTCGGCGGGAAGCCTGCTTCTCCCCTCCCGCTCCCTCTCTCGTGTCTCTGTCAAATAAATAAATAAAATCTTAAAAAAAAAAAGAAGAAAAGATGAGGGGCAGGGAACCTATTTGTTGTCTCAGAGTTGGACAGGAAAGGGATGCAACTCTGCCCCCACAGACCCAGGCAGGTTGCCCTGCGGGTGACCGCGTTATAATCCAGTGTTCATGTAGACAAAGCTCCCCCTATCCCCTTTAGAGTAATAGTACGTTCTTGACCCCTGACAGCTAGGTCAACAGGCTTTATTATAAACCTCCTGCCAAGCAGGCCACAGCAGTCACCCGGTGAGGGCTCCATGGCAGGACCCCAAGCTGATGAGGTTCTGCATGTTTCCTTCCAGGTGGCCTCTTTCTGCTATTTGTGTTCTGAAAAAGTTTTGCTGACAAAAGGTGTGCAAGCCAGGTCTGTTGTGATAAACAAGGAAAACATCACAAGATGTTAAACATAAAAGTCACTCAGCTATGAGGGGCTTTCAAGGAAATGGCCTAGGGAACAGGGATGAAAACCAGCAAGCAATTACGGATTGGTGGTTGTCCTTTGACATTATAAAGGACATCATAAACATCCCTGAAGCCAGGAGGCCTTAGCCAGTTGTGTGACTTGTAATGGGAAGAAACCAAAGTGAGGACAGATTGTGCCTTTAGGGCGGATGAAAAGAGCCCGCTACCGGGCGCCTGGGTGACTGTCAGTTAAGTGACTGCCTTCGGCTCAGGTCATGATCCCGGGGTCCTGGGATTGAGCCCCGCATAGGGCTCCGTGCTCGGCGGGCAGCCTGCTTCTCCCTCTCCCTCTGCCTGCCACTCCCCCTGCTTGGGTGCGCATGCTTTCTGTCAAATAAATAAAATATAAAAATAAAAAAAAAAAAGAGCCCGCTACTGCCGGGCTACTTATTTGTCAGCAAAGCTTCTCAACTGATGTCTACACAGCCCCGGCTCCAACTCAGTGTATCTGCTTCAGGTGGTGCTCCCACTTCCAGGACCTCACCCCCTCGGGATGTTCCTCTACCCCTACCAGAGAGGAACGCCCCTGACTCTTGACCTTGGGCTGCCTTTCCAGCCTTAAGGAAAAAGCCTATGGGAAGCCGTTGCCTCACAAATTATCTGAGCCTTGAGAGTCCAACTCCATCATTTTATAGATAAACTGGGACTAAAGAGGGTGAGGGACCTGCTTAAGGTCACAGTCAGGCGCAGGCACGGCTAGCAGCAGATCTCCAGACTTGAAGTTGATGCACTTTCTCCAACGCGCCCTTGAGGGGCTCAGGAGTCCCCCTACCCCCAGGGAGCACCTGAAGCTGGTCCCTACATGGAGCTTTTACACGAGGGGCCATCTCCCTGCCCACTGCGCTGAAGAGGAGCCCTCCTGAGAGGGAGGCCCCGTTTTCCAGTAAGGAGCAAGGAGCCAGGCAGCTCCAGCGGACTAGGAGCCAAGTTTAATCCCTCCCTGTTGCCCAGCCATGCTGCCCCGCTCAAACCTCCCAGAATACATGCATTTGCTCATTCGTTCGATCCCTACTGGTGCGGTGCCAGGTCCTGTGCTAAGGATATACAGGCGAGGGAGACAGTTCTGGATCCCTGCTGTCACGAAGCTTACAGACTAGAGGGAGAAACATTAGCTGAGCCATCTCACTCATCAACATACAATTAACCAGCTGAAATACTTGTTCTGAAGGGCAGAAGGCATGCTGCTCCATCCGTGCCTGGTAAAGGGGCTTGATCTAGAAGGGCTGCTGCTGTAGGCAGGGGCTCCCTGACTGAGGGAGGCTGAAATCTAAAGTCGAGTCAACTGGTAATGGGGAGGAAGAAGCTGGAGACGGCGGAGACGACGCAAACAGCTCCACGCTCTGCGGCGGGAGTGAACATGGCACACCCAGAGAGCCAAGGGAGAGCTTTTGCAGGCAAGTGGGGACAGGGGTCACCAGCGATTCTTTCTAGGGGAGACTGGGCGCACACGGGGGGCCCCTGACAATCGGTCTTCGCCACACCAGAGGGAGGCATATAGAAATACACCTGCTCCTTTGTCGTCTTCCCAGCACTATGGTGGCATAAGACCTTCTTATGAAATCGTCCCCTCTCAAAAACAGCGGTTAACAGAAATTATGACACGGCAGACATTTGTAGAGCCAGTGGGGCTCAGGGAGGCTGGAGGGGCAAACACAGAGGGAGGCCACAGCCCATTTGCTCTAGCAGCATTTTTATTTACAAACAGCAATTTCCATTGACTTTATACCATAAAAAAGCCATTTACAAGCAAGAAACAAGAATTCAGAACAAAATTAAGCAGCACTGAAATATTCATGTCACAAATCTAAAACAAAATGAATACAAGAGTAAAATATCATTTGAATAAATAGTCTTAAATTCATGCTATAAAATAATCCTTAATGGCAAGTTACTAGTTGATACAGCATCCGCTTAGCTAGCTTCATTTACTTCATATGGTGATGAAGTGTGGGCTTGTGAGGTTACCAGTTTATATTGCAAGATAATGACACTGTGTTAAGTCATTCAAATTGCTCAACCATTTATAACGGAAAAAAATGTTAGCCCTACTAATAAAAGTGGTGAGAGAGATGGTTTTCACATTAGGAAAATGGTCATTCTCAAAGAAACCAGGTAAGTTTACCTCTTACTATAGTCAGGGCAGCAACCAAAGGCTTGGGCAGCAAGTCCAAAGGTTGAATTCACAGCATACTTGTCACTGAGGGGCAGCAAGAGGTCTGGTTACTGCGTCTGCAGCAGGGCTCACTCCAGGACTTGACCAAGAACTACAGGAGCCCTGTGTGTGCCAGGCCCAGAGGGGAACCAGGGAAAACAAGGTCCTCCTCCGGGCCGAGAAGTCGAGCACCGGGCAGAAACAGTGGAAACACTCTGGCACTTACTGAAGAAGACGTATGTGACGTGCGACAACCATTACAAATTTGGAACAATGTGAATGACTCTTCTGAACGTTCAGTTCAGTTGCACTGAGTAATATGAAATCTATGATTTATGAACTAGATAGTTTCATATAAAGAATTTACATAATTCCCCAATACTTTCATATATAAAATTTAATAAATAACCCTGACCAGTCTAGAAGCACCATTCAAGGGGCGTGTGCCCTTGGAAAATAGTTTAGGTGTTGCATATTTGAGTCCCTTTCAGTGGAGGCTTCACAGGAAACCATTACAGAATTTAACAATAACAAAGACAACAACAAAAATCACAGTAACTAATAGAAAAAGTTGTTAAAATAAAATACATTGATTTCTTTAAAGTAAAGCTCATTCATGTAGATGATTCCCACCCCCCCCCACCCCCCAGCCCTTGTTTTGTGTTCCTGCAAGTTCTTCCTAGAGTCTAGGCTGGAAAAATAAAAGTAAAAACAAAAACCACACACAAAGATATGCAGGCCTATGGTCTGGGCTAAGGGAAAAACAAAGACTTGGTTATAACTGCTATCATGAGAAAAGACGTCTACTCACGCTCTGGAAGCTGGAAAATTATCAATTTAGTTCTACAGTATATTCTGCTTAACAGTGAACCGACAGTATCCTTTCTGCTGTTACACACACACACACACACACACACACACACACGCGCGCGCGCGCGCATGCGCGCCACACACACACACAAACACACACACGCAAACGAACAAAAAAACAAAACTGCCAAGGCAGAGCCAATTGGGAGGCTTTCCACTGACCAAAAAATTAACTTGTCTTCATATGCTGTATTTACAAATATAATTTCTAAATGTATTTACAGCTTTAGTAGAAATTAGAGGGGAGAGAACTGATTAGAATGAAAACAACTGTTTAAAACCACAAACATTAGTAAAAGTATAAAATTCTTTGTTTTCACAGTTTGTAGTAACAGGTGAAACACCTAGAGGAAAGGACGCCGTCACTGTCTTCACATTGTCTACGTATTGGAAAAGGTAGCTCAAGAAGAGACTCAATTATGAACAGACCTATATGAATTCAGGATATGTTTTGCTGTAAAAGATTTCTTCACATATCACTTCTATCTTAATTGACTTTTGCATTTGTTATAAATGAAACATCTAACCTAAAACTGTACAGAAATCGGGACTTTGCTTTCCAAAAAGAGTTGCTCTCAGGAGTTACACAGCGAACTTCGTCTGTGGAGACGTGAAGGGACCTTCGGGGAGAGAATGTTTCTGTTCTGTGGCCATGTTCATCCTCCTGGCACGTCCTCATGTGACAAGGCACAATTAATTGCTGCTGCCCGATCTGAATGGAGTTAACCTTCCACCCGCCACGCACACTGAGAAGCACGACAGCGTGCTCGCTCAGAGAGGCTGCCCAGCTCTGCGCTGGCCTCCGCTCTGCCTCCTCGAAGCCCTGTGGAACCTTACAGTACTGGGTTATGGCTTGAGAATTCATTCTTAACACTGCTAGCAGTGGAAAGGGTCAAGTGTTAGCAACATGAATGGGAGGCAAGTGGAACTTGCAAGATGTGGAATCATGGTTATTAGAGAGAAACTCAATCAATTTTCTGCCCCTTAACAGTCCCATTACAATGTTTGAACCTGAACTGTACAATCAAAGCAATGTATAGTTTTGTCAAAGACAATTTTGGATAAGTCACTCTTTGGTAAACTCAAACCAGTTAAACAAATTGACAAATACAAGGAACTCCGTGTAAATAAGGTAAAGACGGACACAATGACAAGAACCAGGATATCCGAGGTACCTGCCCCAAGTGCTCTCCCCTCCTGACTTGTCTCATCTATCACGGAATGCTCTGGAGACCTCTCAGGAGGCCCCAAGCCTGAGTGAAAAGGAGGTTCCTTCCCTGAGCCTGACCTCTCATGTCCTTGATTTCGGCATTTCTTGTCACAAACTTAATTTGTATCACCACACAAATTTTTTGCATTTAATTCTTAAAAAGAAAAATCAAAACCAAGCTAACTCATGTAAGGAAAAAAAAACAAAAATCACAAACATTTACCTGAAACCCCAGAACATATTTAAGTGGGTAAACACTTGGGGTCCAGCCTCCCCTTGAGGCACGCGGCTTTGACAGGAGTTGGGCAAGTGCTTCAGGGAGAGAACGCACCCCTTACTTAGGCAGTTTGACAGGAAAAGGCATACTATATACCCGATTTAGCAAAAGCTGCTCCTCGGGAGCAGCAGGATTAGAGTGTAATCTGTACGTAGTAACACTGACGTGTGGCGCAGCGGTTCGCACGTGAGCAGACAGATCCTGTGTGCTAAAGACACGCTCCCGCACAGCTACCACCCCCGGGGGCTATCACACACAAGGGCCTGAATGATTTTCTTTTCTCAAAATAACAAAACGAAACAAAACAAAAACCTCCCCAAAACACCCCCCCCCCCCCCCCCAAGCCCCCACCATTCTTGGTATTTTAAGAGCCAAAAAAGCATGGAAAACCGGCAAACGTCTATTTTTGTATTCCTTTAACTCCTAGCCTCTGAGGTTGGTCTATTTCGTGTCCGTGTTGCTTTTAGGTGGTTTGTGCTGTTCCCCTGTGGAAAGACACTGGCTGCGGGTCTCAGGGCCGAGGTTCTCGGGCACAGATTCTGCGGGCAGCCTGCAGCACCAACACACCATCCGACTGCTGCCGAGATTCCTCTATGGGAGTACACAGTACCGAAGAGATCTCGGGAAGCCCGTTTTGTTTACTACGAGCACACGGGGAAACAAAATACAGAACTGAAGACTTTTCCTAGAGCGCTCACAAAACGTTACTCAAACAGGACTCAGGTGTGTTCTCACACAGTAATGTGTTTGCCAGCACATGATTTTGAGGTCTCTCTTCAAGCTACAAACTCAAGAGAGGGGAAAAAAACCTGTAATTCACTATGACCATTAGATTTCACATTTTCTACAACGATACTGACCTAAAAGATACGGAACATAAAAAATAGCACCACGTGACCAAAAAAAATGGTGACACACACAGATTTGGTGACACACAGAGTATCATAGAGGGCTTTTTGACTGTTGGTTTCTTTAAGCAGGAAACACTGAGAGTGGGGGAGCCACTGCTCTCATTAGCACACACAATACTAAGATAGAGATATTGCTTGCAATTCCCATAGAGTATATCTTTACAAAAAGTACAAATTCCAAGTTCTGCAGTTTCCCTGGGAACTGCATGTAGAAAAGTTGCTGTGCACCTGAACTAGCTGTTTGAAAAAAGAGAGAGAGAGGGGGGAAAAAAAAACCCACAACACTGCTTGGAGAATTTTGTAGACAGAACTACAAATCCCTTTCCTTTAGTGCGAGTACTAACTCATGGTAGAGTGATTTGATTTAGTTACCTGGTATGTATGTTTCTACAGTACGGAATGAAGGTAGATTCGTAAGCCAGTAAAAACATTGAAAACCACTGCTCCTTTGGGGTTGGCTAATATAACACTACAATATGTAAAAAGGTCAGCACCACGGGTCATCCAGCTTACCTACTGGACAACGAACAAAAATTCCAAACGGTTTCCAACTAGAGTTGAATACATTTTATGGCATTTGGTTTATGTACTTGTTACGAAGCAGAGCTATGAACACTGTGATTTGCTTTGCTTGCTTTTGGACACAATGATTAATATATATGAAAACCTATTAACATTCTTTTGTAAGGGAAATAAAGGGGCAAAACCCTAACATCAGGTAGGGACGAGACAGAGTCAAAAGCCCTGTTCACATTGTATTAAATTATATATTCCTCTTACATTCACCTCAACCAGAATAAAATCAAATTTGAGAATGTATATATACTATATATATAATAATCACTTTATTATATATATATATATAAATTGTCTAACTACCCCCTAGAAGTCATTTTAAATTAGAAAAGGTTACCCATTTGTATCAGCTGACGGCATCCTGGTCTCTCTCCATGGAAACGCACCGATGCCAGCGCACACGAGAGAGCATGCCTCTTGGCAGAGAATGTAGGGTCAACCAGTTGGCATAGCTAAATCACTGGCAGATTTTGGATTAAGAGTTCAGCCAAAGAGGAATACTGTCAGCCTGTGTTTTCCCTGGATACGTTGCCCTTCATGCTTTGAGCTCCTTGGGAGAGGGAGGGCGGGGGGAAAGGATAAACACAATGAAGTGTTCCTTCCAGAAACCTTAGAAAAACTGCCAAGAGACCGAGAGATTTCCAGATGGTTGGGAAAACCAAAGATTACAACAAAGCAAATCACAAATATGCATTGATTAATGTGCTTTGTTTGGGTGCACTTCGTTACCATCTTAATCAGGAGCGTCAGACACTGTGTGAATTTCCATCCGGGAATCTAGGGCCATCTCTGAGGCGGATGCATCATTTTCTAGTTTCTGTTCCATGTACACATCTGTTCTCTCAGGGGACTCGATGCGACTCCTGACTTCCGCGACGCCGGGGTGGTTTTTCCGCAGGTGCTGGTTGAGGGTACCTTGGAATGGAAAGCACTTGCCGCAGATCTCACAGCGGAATGGTTTGTCATCGGTGTGGCCCCGGATGTGGTACTCCAGTTGGTCCTTGCGCGTGTACTTCTTCCCACAGAACTTGCACACAAAGGGGGTGATGCCCATGTGGAGCCGCATGTGCCTGTCAAGGCTTCCTTTCTGGTTGAAGGACTTCCCACAGTAAATACAGATCAACCTCTCATTGTACGGGTACCAGTGCCCTCTTGCACTCCTCTCTCGGGGACTGCTCTCGTACCCGGGGTTATTCATCATCGCTTCACCATCGGAACCCTGCACCAAGCCCTGCAGATCACTGTGCAGGTGGACGGACAAAGCCCGCTTTTGGCGCGCGCGCCCTCCTCGGAAACAGCTCAGCATGGATCTGGACGGGCTGGAATTACTCAAACTTCCAAAAGCTTCGGAGACGCTGGCTGGCTGTGAGGCTGCTTGGGAATAGGAATAGGCGTGCTGCAGCACGGAGCCGTACGACCCCACGTTCACTGCCACAACTTGCTCCCCGTCCACCATCTCCGTGTGGTACCCGTCGTCCCCCAGCGAGGAGCTGTCGGAACAGCTGGGCCGGTCGGACTTCTCCATCTTCACTTTCACCTCGGTGATCTGGCTCTCCCTCACCAGCAGGTCCCCTTGTTCATGGTCCCCCTCTATCTGAATCTCGTACTCGGAAACGCTCCCACTGCTCCCTCGGTCCGAGTGCCCTTCCTCCTGTAAGCGGCTGCGCAGAGCTTTGCTGGGCGTCGTCTCCATCCGAAGGTCGCTGCTCGTGGTGGGCTGCCGTACCTGAGAGCAATACGGAGGGGAGATCTCAACCGGGTTGGCAAAGAAGCTGCTGTCCTTAACTCCATTACGACTCTCGGTTGTCTCCTCAGCGCTGACAGTCACGGAGTCAACATCTCCAACACTGATCTTTGAATGGATGCTCTCCAGGATCTGCGTGCACTTGTCGATGACGCACTGCATCTGAAGAAAGCTGGCCGCGGTCAGAAAGCTGACAACATCCTTCAGCTGCAAGGACATTCTTCCAGTGTAACAAAATGACAGCAACTGTTCAAACACATTGGGATTTTTAATCACGGATATTGACAAGCCACTCATGGTACTTAATGCTGAATGGTCCCGGAAATAGGGGGAGCTGGCAGCGAGGACGGCTTTGTGGGCTCGGAATGGCTGACCCTGAATGTGAACAATGATGTCACATAGTTTCCCCTGCAGGCGGAGTTCGTTTAGCTGGCTCAGAACAGTGCTGCTGTACTCGGGCACATCAAACTGAATAAAACTGCTGCTGTCCATTTCTACTGACATGAAGCGCAATCTGCAGAAAGAGAGAGTTTCATAATTCACCAGTGACTCCTCACTCAGTACAAGTGGCATAAACACAAGCTTGCAAAAATCCCACCACCACCATCACCACCACCACTGCAGCTACTGGGCCTCCAAGGGTCGACCTGGGCATTCTTCCTCTTGCTTATTTTCAGTCTTTCACTGGTCTTGGTCAATTCACCCAAAGTCAGATAACCTAAAGATCAATCAGCCTAGTGCCCCAAATGCCTAACATTCACCTTCATCAAAATTATAACATGTTACAGATAGTAGGGCCTTTTCAGCTGATTGAGAATTTGGTATCCTTTTAGGAAAAATATCTCCCAGTCTCACCTACTTCTGAGGGTTTGGAATACTTTGTAAAAAATAGGCCAACTCGTCTAAAAAATGTTCTGCCTTATCAGTATGTTTCCAATTGGTGTTTTTCAAGCAGACAGCACATGGGATACACTGAACAGAGCTAAACCCTTTTTAGCTTAGAATCTGAGTTGTCTTGAAGTGCATTTTTTTCCCCTTCAGTTCTGCACACCTTTATATCCTTTTGGGTTGGCAATTGACCCTTTCAGTGAAGAGCTTTAGACAGGACAAGCACCAAGAGTGATGGACATATCACAAGCATATCACTGTCCACCAGTGCTCACAGCGCACGCACACCTTGCACAGGCTGGCTGCCCTTGCCAAGAATCCAATGCACCAAATCACTCATAACCATGGAAGTGGATACAGCCCAGGCTGCACTCTCTAACCAAGACACAACAAAATCAGATCTAATAATTATATTTCAGTGGTTAAAATTCAACCAATAGAAATTTAAGCACCTTCTGAATAAGCACTGAATCAAAGAGGAAATCAAAAAGGAATAAAACTATTTAGAAAAAAAAACTCACATCAAATCTGCAGCAAGAAAGATTCAGGAGTAAAGTTTAATTATGTCTTCAACTTACTAGAGAATGCATCCAAAAAAAAAAAGAGATGGATATATATAGGTGATAAAGCAAAAAACACAGGAATGTGTAGAGCATAGATGGTGGGTGTATACAGGTGTTTTCTGTAAAATCCACGTTTCTGGTATATTTGAAATTTTTCAAAATGAAATGTTGAGGATTTTGAAACCAAAAATTTTAACAGGGAAAGTCAGTGCCTTAAAAGTTTTTATCATTAAACAACAAAGAAGAAAAATAAATGAAATCAAAGAGGTCAGAAAACAACCAATTAGACCCAAAGAAAGCAAAAAAGTAATGAATACAGAACAGCATATAATCGCAGAGAAAATTTAAAATTATAAGACACAACAATGTGCAATTAAATCTGACGCCCGCAGGAAAGGATCAACCAGTTAGTGTGACTAGATCACACTAGAATTTTTTTTATCATGTCAGAATCTGAGTTAAAACATTTCAGTTAAGGAGGAATACTGTGCCCTTATTTATCCTAGATTTATGATTGAAATCAATTTGAAATCTGTATGGAACGGACATATTTTTAGAATAACATAAATTGGCAGAATTAAATAAAAAGAAACAGAAGTGCCAAAGCATAAATGATCTTCAGGCCGTTCACACTGTTTTAGATGCATGCTGAAACATTTAAGGCATCTCAAAAAAAAAAAAAAAAAATTAAAGCATCTCAATTTATATGGCATAAATCTGATGCCAGAAGATGGCGAACAGGATAGAGAAGAGGACTGTCAACTTCACCTAAGTAAACAGATTTTAAAGTCCTCAAGGAAATACTCAGAAACATAACCTATTAAGAGAATAATATATTGTGACCAAATGTAAGGACGGCAACATGTTAGGAAATGTATAATCTGCCACATCAGTAAGTCAAAGGAGAAAAACCATATGGCCAAATCAAAACTATGCCAAACGTGGATTTTAGAAAGTTAAAAGCCTTTTCAAAGTTAAGGAAAAAATAGGAAGAAAATATTTTCCTAATGTAATAAACAGCACCTACTACAAAGCCAATGGCAACACCATCCTTAGAAACATCATATCTGCATTTCCCAAAATGTATTTAGTGGCACCCAAGCCCATGCGCTAGACTCAAATCCCTACCTCCTAGGGATTATACAATATATATATTGTATATTAGCCTTCCTGTTATTAGCCTAATAACCCACCTGAAAAGTCCTGCAGACAAGAATTCTATTTAGCTCAGCAGTTTGCACACTCATTTAAGTGTGTAACTCTTCTCTCAAGGTACACATGTAAATATTCCCAAGAATTAGTGTTCCCTGGTGCACACTCCGGTAAACACTTTCGTAGAGGCATTCCTGTTAGTCCCTGGGAGGACACAAGGTTGTCTGCCCATCACTTCTCTTACTCAACATTGTTCTGGAAGTTCTAGCCAAAGCCACAGACAAGAGAAAATTGAGGCACAGAGCCATGAAAAAAGAAGAGGTAAAATTACTATTCAAGGCAGACAGGACTATTTACACAGAAAACACAAGGGAATCACTGGAACAAATCTGTTTAGAAGCAGGAACTAGCAAATGAAGCGTTTCAAAAATTATTCTACATAAAAAACCAGTTAGGTAAGATAATGACAAGTCACAACCAACAATAGTAACAGAAACTATAAAATACCTGGGGGATAAACAAAAAATAGGATCTACAAGAAGAAAACTGTTAACACTTTAATAAGGACAAAAACATGTATAAATGAAGATACATATCACGTTTAAGATCCCATGCTACAGACACTTTCCCCCAAAATTAATTTATGACTATAATGCAGTCCAATGAAGTACTTCCTTAGTAACTTCACAAAATGACTTAAAATTCATCTTAGAACACTGCTGTCCAACAGAAATATAATGCCAGCCACCTGTGTAGTGTTTTCTAGCAGTTCCATTAACAATAAAAATATTAAAATTTTATACATTTTTACTTAACCTAGTTAAGTACTCTAATAACTCATTATAATAACTGTTATTAGAAAGTTATTAATGGGACCTTTCATTTTTTTCATACTAACTCTTGAAATCTGATGTGTATTTTACACTTACAGCACATCTCAATTTGGAATAACCACATTTAAGTGTTCAACAGCCACATGTGGCCAGTGGCTACCACACTGTGGACAGTGTAGATCTAGAAGAATAAATACTGAAGACATTTTTTTTTAAAGATTTTTTTTATTTATTCATGAGAGACAGAGAGAGAGAGAGAGAGAGAGAGGCAGAGGGAGAAGCAGGCTCCCAAAGAACAGGGAGCTTGATGCGGGACTCGATCCCAGGACCCTGGGATCATGACCTGAGCCGAAGGCAGACGCTTAACCATCTGAGCTACCCAGGCGCCCAATACTGAAGACATTTTAGGAAAAAAAAAAAAAACAAAAAAAACAGCCAAACATACAGATGTCAAAATGTATGATCACACTAGAATTCATTCACTGTGAGTATACACTGTCTTCTTCCCTGCACCAGGCACGAGGGGTCCAGGTGAGCTCAAATTCTCTCGTTATAAACTATGACAAGGGCTATGAGATCTTTTGTAATGGGGGGGCGGGGAGGTGCTGCAGACAAAAGGAACGACACAAAGCCAGGAGAGCCTGAGCAGGAAGGAAAGCGCTGTCAGAGAAGTGTGGTACAGTTGGGGGAAGGAGCAAGGGGAAGGACAGAGGCCTAACGAGGCTGTCAAGGCAGGTGGAAGTCAGACCAGATGGGCCCTGTGGGCCATTTCCAATCAGTGAAAAAGTAAGAATTTTTGAAATAGATGCTGCTTGGATAATAGGAATATATAATAATAAAGTTAGATCCCTTCTCCACCACATACCCCCCAAAAAAATTTCTAGAGAAGGTCTTACTAAGCACACAAAGACAGATACCAGAGGAAAAAAACAGAGATTTAACCACAGAAGACCTTTTACACATCTAAAAAATGGCTTTTGACCAAAAACAAATGAACAAAAGACAAATTATGAAAAATACGACATATATGGTGAAGAAGTATAAAACTCTTACAAATCAATAAAAGCAAATTTAACAATTGAAAAATGGGCAAAAGACTATGAACAGATGCTTCAAAAAAAGAAATTAAGTCTTGAAACACAGATAAAGTGCTTAACAACATCAATAAACAAACAAATAAAAATTAACATGAGATACAAATCTTTCTCAGATTGGTAAGATTTAATCCCAGTCGGTAGTGCTGTAAGGACCGCGGTGCTCTCCTG
Source organism: Callorhinus ursinus (assembly GCF_003265705.2). Classification (NCBI taxonomy): domain Eukaryota; kingdom Metazoa; phylum Chordata; class Mammalia; order Carnivora; family Otariidae; genus Callorhinus; species Callorhinus ursinus. Next base: position 4,989,442 of record NW_027397086.1, read on the forward strand.
CACTCCCGGTCCGCAAGTATGACAAAAGCCTTACGACAGGCATTGTTCTTGACTGCGCACTTCTCTGTCACGGATATAGGCACAAGAATTTATCCGTCAGTATATTCAATTACAACAACAAAACAATGAAAACAACCAAAATGTCCACATTCTTGGAAATCACTAAAGCATAGTGCACCTACATGCTGAATACTAGGTCATTATTTAAACTGATCTTAAGGAAGAATACAAAGTTAGCTCTATAAAATGCAAGCCCCAAGAGGGCAAGGATTTTTATCTGTTTTACAAACTATCATCCAGATTACTGCCTGGCACATAGTAGACACTCAATAAATATTTGCTGAATATGTAATAACATGGCAAAAAATCAGGTAACAAATCAACTACAAATGAGCACAAAGGATCTTTATGGGTGATGGAAATGGTCTGAAAGTGGGTTATGGTAATAGCTGTATAAGGTTATAAATTTACTACAGATCACTGAATTGTGGGGTGCCTGGGTGGCTCAGTCGTTAAGCGTCTGCCTTTGGCTCAGGTCATGATCCCAGGGTCCTGGGATCGAGCCCCACATCGGCCTCCCTGCTCAGCGGGAAGCCTGCTTCTCCCTCTCCCACCCCCCCCGCTTGTGTTCCCTCTCTCGCTTTTTCTGTGTCAAATAAATAAATAAAATCTTAAAAAAAAAAAACAAAAACCACATCACTGAATTGTACACTTAAGACGACCCAAATTCTATGATATGTAAGCTATACCTCAGTAAGGCTGTTTAAAAAAATCAGGTAACAACAAAAGTAGGGTATTTCTAAAATTATGTATGTATATACAGATATTAAACATACATACAAATAATACTGAGAGATATATACAGAATGGTTACATTATGTAAGATTAAAAATGTTTTTACTTTCATCTTTGTACTTTCCTGTACTTTCCATACTTCTAACAGTGAACATTTATTACTTGGGAATGACAAAAAAAAGTAAAATAAAAAATGTCTTAAAATTCCTGCCAATGATAATCTGACAGACGCTGCTGGTGGGGTGTAAAATGAGCAAATACTTCAGAGGGCATTTTAGTTATGTCCATTGAAATTACAAATGCACATGCTCCATGACCGAGTAACTTTAGCCCTAGGAATTTACTACAGCACTGGACAAAACGACAAAAGATTCAGAACAGACTACATGCCCATCAAGAGGAGCGTGGTTAATAACTTGCGGGACATCCATATTTAAGACTGCTAAACAACCAGAAAAAACAAACAAGGAAGCTCTTTTCATACTGATGAAATAATCACCATGGTATACTGCTGAAGGAAAAGGGTGAAGTGCAGAAGGGTATATAGGTGGGTTTGTATAAAGCACCGTGAAAACACACACACACTGCTGTGTCAATATATACACATCATGGATATGCACAGATTATTTCTGTAATGATGCACAAAAACAGATAACCTCTACCGTCTCCAGGGTAGCTGGAAGCCCTATTAGCTTTCAATCAATCTTTTTAGACACATTTCTAAACTATCTGAATATATCATTAAAAATAAGTAACACTTAAAAAAAAGTTAGGATACCTCATCCAGTTTTTATTTCATTTTTTTTTTTAAGATTTTATTTAAGAGAGAGAGAGAGAGAGCATGAAAAGGAGAGGGAGAAACAAGACTCCCCACAGAGCAAGGAGCCCACAGCGAGACTTGAAATCCCAGGACCCTGAGATCATGATCTGAGCTGAAGTCAGCTGCTTAACCAACTGAGCCACCCAGGTGTCCCCTCATCCAGTTTTTAAAAGATAGGAAAAGATCATATAAAAACCGTCATGAATTTGGAGTCAGACCTGGGTTCAAATGATACCTGCTTTCCACTTGTAAAACTTGGGTGAGGTACTTCATTAACTTTCCAAGTCTCAGTTTTCTTATCTTGAAAATGGGAATAATAGTCCTTGCCTCGTGGCTTGTTATGAGGAATACAAGTATGCAGAAGTAGGAAGCACTGGGGCGCCTGGGGGCACAGTCGGTTAAGCCCAACTCTTGGTTTCGGGTTGTGAGATCACAGCCTCACCTCCGGATCAACAAGGAGTCTGCTTAGGACTCTCTCCCTCCTCTCCCTCTGTCCTTCCCCCGCCACCGCCCCCCCCCCCCCCCCCCCAAACCCGCGCAACCCCCCTAAGAAATAAATAAATAAATCTTTAAAAAAAAAAAAAAAAAGGTAGGAAGCACTGAGCATAATGGCTGCTCGGCCCATAGCATCACGGTTAGCTATGAGACTTTTTTTTAGGGGGACAGGATGGTGGCTTTGAAGGTAGACTTGGCTATGAATCCTAGCTCTGTCACTTTCTGATAAAAATAATAACAATGAACATTTAAACAGCCATGTGGTCTTGGACAAGTCAGTTAACTTGGATTTCCTACCTAGAAAAGGTCTCCGAAGAACTACTGCCCAACACGATCGTGGTCATGATTAAATGAGGGAAATTCATGCACTGAATGCATATAAAAGCTGACATATAATGAGTACTTACCTCGTGCTAAACACCTTATATATATTCATTTGACCCTTTTATCAACTCTATGAAGGAAATACTATGATTGTTCCTATTTTGTAGATGAAGGAACTGAGGAAAAGCAGTTCAGATACTGCCAAAGGTCCCACAGTTAAAAGATGAACTTGGTCTGACTCGGGAGGTTGTGGCCCTAACTACACCAGACTGCCTTCTAGAAACACATATACTGTCTAGCATGACACAAGGGTGTGTAAACAGTGACTCTGGGAATTAAGGGGCAAAAGGAAGGTGGGCTTAGGCTTTTGAAAGATGCACAGTCCTGGGCAAAAACCAGTAGAAAAGAGCAAACAAGGAAGCATTTCTGAAATAGTCTACAACTGAATCTAGCTTCCCGGTGAGGCTTCCTCCTCCTCTGCGTGGCTTTTTATCTTCTCAGAAGAAAAGTAGAGAACTATACTTGAAAGAAAATCACTGGAGAGAAAAACCAAAGACCATGATTAACACCTAAGAGAGGGTTTCCAGTTTTCTGCAAATGAGAAAGGAAGTGCTTCCCTCTCCTCTCCTTTACATTAACACCTCCTTCTGGCTGTGACAATGAGATTCAAAGCCCTCTGCCTAGAGCTGCTAACAAGCAACACTCCAGAGTAAGAGGCTTCCGAAAGTCTTACACACAGGGAATCTGCAGGTAACTTCAGCCCTAGGCACGTTACCAAGCTTAAAGGAGCAAAAGGCATAATGAATCACAAGTTCTACACCCAACGACCTGATCTGTCAGGTCTAGTGGTCCGGGGGTAAAGTAAGTCAGAACCTCTCCAAGAGACAATCAAGTTCACGTATGATCCCCCACTCCTCTAGATCAGCAGTTTCCCAACTGGATCCTTGTAGATCTTGATTCCTCCCCTGCACAGAATGTCAGTGGGCCTACACTTAACTTAGATCAACGTTTCATTAGTTTTATCTTTAAAATAAAATATATGCACACAAACTTCAAATCCTAGTACAGAAGATATAAAATGAAGAGCAAAGCTCTTCCCCAGTTTCCTCTTCCCAAAGATAATCACTGGTAAAAGTTTTCCGTGTTCTTTCAGAGAAAATTATAAGCACATATCAGCATAAACTGTTCTATATTCTGGTTTGTTTTTTTTTTGTAATGTATTTAATACACCTTCAAATCTTCCCACATCAGCACAAACTCATCTACCTCATTATCTTTTCCAACTTCAGAGTACTCCATGGAAGGCTGTGTTACAATGTACTTAACCAGACCCCAATTAATACCCTAAACAGGAAAAAAATTTAAATAGCCATGGTATTTCCTCCAAGCAGAAGACTTTGCTAGGATCATGGTCTCATTTCTACTGATACCAACTGTGTCCCAAAGGCAGTGGCAGCTACCCTCACCACTAGCACATGAAGTCCCTGTTCCCCCATAATGAGCATAACACCTTTTCACTTTTGCCAGACTGATCAGTTTAAATGGCATCTCATGGTTTTGAAATGCTTTTATTTAATTACAAGTGAGGCTGATCATCTTTTCTCATGCTTAATGGCAATTGGTCTAAACTTGTCTTGGAACTGTCTCTTCATATCCTTTGCCTGTATTTGCATTTTTTATTGAATTGTCAGAGCTCTTTGCAAATTAAGGAAATTAGCCTTTTGTCTTACATACTGCAAATATTACATTTAATTGCAATCACTAAATGGCATACTGGCTGGGAATTTAAATTATTTTTCTACGTGTATAGGAAATACTCAATTTCAATCTTCTGCACGCACAAACCAAAGGGAATTCAAAGACAAATAAGGCTCCCAGTCTTGCAGTTTGATAGAGGCTTACCGCAGATTCCTCCCAACTCAGAGAGATGTGGGAATGAAAATCATTTTTGATAATGCAGAGAAGTGATTTATATATTAGTTTTTCATCTCGACTAAGTTTGCAGCTGCTTCAGAAGACAATAACGAATTTAATTATTCCTCTCACTAAATACATCAGAATCAGTATTCTTTAACTCAGCAGATTAATCACAGGTCTGTCACATTATATTAGACAAGAAGCCATCCCCAAACTAGACATTTCCATTGTTATTTTCGAGTTTAAAAAACAAGCATATATCAGCTGGACGTTTTTCTTCGATACCATTAATACTTTTTTCTTTCATTAATACTTATTTTAACAACACTTTTTCCGCTTGTTTGTAAAGACTACACTCTTGATAAGAACATGAAATACCTCTTTAAAAAAAGCACACGTGGTAAGGACTTAGTTGCAGGGGGCTGCTAGTTGTCAGCTCCTCAACCTGTTCATAGTCCTCTCCTGCTCATTCAACCAATGGACACACACACACTTCCTGCTCTGCTAATGTCTTTAACGGGAGAATACTTTCAACCCCTGGAAGCAGCTTTCTCCCCACACACAGCGCCTGCCAAGGTCGTCTGGTGAGACTCCGCCCACACTGGTCTCAGCGGGTTCCGGGAAGGACCACCTCTGACGGGAGCTGTCCTGACACTGGTCTCCGTCATCCCCTTCCTCGTGGCCAGCCACCCCCCACACAAGCCTCAACAACTGTACAAAGGGTTCACTGCCACCTCCCACACCCTTTAGCCTTTTCCCGTCCTTGGGAAAGCCCATCATCATCATCATCAACAACCAACACCACCTGAATGCTTGATACAGGCGAGGCGTGTCATAAAGGACTTCTATGCATTATTTCCCCGAATCCTCTTGCCCTCCCCCGAGGGGGGTACTTTTACCCCTATTTTAGAAATGAGGGAACGGAGACTCCACGAGGCTAACTTTCCCAGGACCGCTGCAGCCTGCCCATCTAGACTTCCTACACAGTAACTCCTGATCCCTGTCGAATCTGCCGCCAGGGAGCAGCAGGAACAGCAGTCAGAAGAGCGGAGGAAAAGGCAAGACGAGAAGAAAGCTTGCCCTAGGTTACATTCCTGCCCTAGTGTGGTGGCCAGGGACAGGGACAGGGACAAGTGGTAAACGTCCCCCTAATGCTGCCAAGGGCTCCTACCGCTCTGTGAGGAGGAAAGGGATGGAGAAGGGCGAGCAGGGGGTATTTTATTAATATCCATCAAAATTACAAATGCATGTCCCCGGCGACTGAACAATTTCAGCTCTAGGAATTTACTGCGGCATCGTCTTCCTAGATCAAAACCTCCAAGAGAAGTCAGGGCTTTTGGGGGGCGGGGGGGAGGTCCCAGGTGGCTCTGCAGCTGAGGAATAGTATGCCTTCCATCTGCACAGCTTTTCCTCATCACAGTCCCTTACCCTGGCTGATTTTACCCTCTATTTTTTTTTTTTAAGATTTTATTTATTTTTTTGGCAGAGAGAGAGTGCATGCGTGCATGCAAAAGTAGGGGGAGCGGCAGGCAGAGTGAGAGAGGGAGAAGCAGGCTCCCCATAGAGCAGGGAACCCGAAGTGGGGCTCAATCCCAGTACCCCAAGATCATGACCTGAGCCAAAGGCAGACTCTTAACCGACTGGGCCACCCAGGCGCCCTTACCTCTCAATAAACAGCCATCTTCATGCTACAGCCTCAATTAATTAGAAACCACTGGCCTGAGGCCCAAGTAACTGGTCCTTTTGGTGTTTAAAGGTGGAAGTCACAGAGCAGATGCTGCCAAGACGCAGGTTCAGCCCAAGTTCAACGGAATTCTAAGCAGCGTTGGGACTGGTCTTCAAAAAGCCAGAGCAGACTGGGAGGGGCCATCCAGGACTGACCAAGCACCGAGGCCAGCAGCAAGGCCAGTGCAGGCCAGGGGTAGGCCGGAACCATGAGGAGTGGAGAAGGAGCAGGTTCAGGAAGAAAACGGATGCACACTGGGGAGTGAAGGCACACTGGGCAACCAGAGAAGGGAGGACGTTTCCACAGGGAGGCACTGTGGCCACAAGCCACAGGGGAGAGCCACACTGCATGACCTGTGTACAGGTCAACCTGGGATGCTCCTCCCACAGACCTGAGGTCAGGAGAGGGGTCCTAGAGATAAACATGCATGCGTGCTCTGAAAAGAAAACTAAGATCCGATGCAAGACCACATGACAACGAGGCTTGGTTAGTAAAGATGCTTGAAATCTCCACAAGATCCCACCCAAAAAAGCTACAGAACATCTCACCACACCCATGCGTCAGGGCAAGACCCTGTTCTGAAACTCAGCATGGGAATCTTACCCCTAATCTGGGTTCCAAAGCTCAGTAAGAACAAATGCATTTTACCTGAAGGAGCTTTAGAATAGAAAAGCTACTTCGCAAAGGCAGCAGAGCCACAGTCCCGCAGATAGGACTGATCCTGACAGGGGCGAACAGATGTACCAGTTAATCGACACTCTGCTCTTCCTTTCACCTGCTCCTCCCACTGAGTTTCAGCAAAAGGTTGAACAGGTAATGACTGCCCTCCCACATGACAACACTAGATGCTCAAAGGGAAGAAAACACAGTCAAGGGAAGCAACACGAGTCTTCAAAGGTGTTGCCTGTTTACCGATTTCTCAGCACCAGGGAAGGGAAAGAGGGTCCTATTATTTTCCATTTAATGCATGTTCTTATGACAGTATTTTTTAAGACTTGACTTTCACCAAAAATTAACTGAAAAAAAGCATGAATTTATTTATAATAATGACATAAAGGTCTTTCCAAGCATGACAGAAATCCCAGAAGCCACAAAGGCGAAGACCAATACATCTGACAAATAGGACAAAAAAATACCCTTTGCAAAACCCAAAAGTGAATGACATATTGAGGAAAAATACATGTGCATTTGACAATGGGCTACGCTCCAAATTCCTTGAATTATATTATAAATCAATCAGATCGGGATGACACAGAACATCCTATGGAAGAAGGTGCAAAGGAATTAACATTTCACAGAAAAAGAAAAAGACAAATAACCAAAAACACATGAAAAGATGTTTAGCTCTCTGGGCACCTGGGTGGCTCAGCTGGTTAAGCGACTGCCTTCGGCTCAGGTCATGATCCTGGAGTCCCGGGATCGAGTCCCACATCGGGCTCCCTGCTCAGCGGGGAGTCTGCTTCTCCCTCTGACCCTCTTCCCTCTCATGCTCTCTGTCTCTCATTCTCTCTCTCTCTCTCTCAAATAAATAAATAAAATCTTTAAAAAAAAAAAAAGAAAAGATGTTTAGCTCTCTTCATGACTAAACACATGTGAACTAGAGAAAGAAAAAATGAGATACCAGTTGTGACCCATCAGATTTGCATATATTTAAAAAGAAGTGGCAAGTGTAATCCTAAGGGATAACCTGGTCAGATCGATCAAAATGCAGAAGGCATTCACCATTTGGTCCACCATTAAACTGCTAAGAATCGATCCTACAAATATACAGTCCTTACACAAGTATGTTAGGATATATGTAACAAGGATGCCCACTAAGCATTTTTATTTGCTATAACAAAAGAGAGAGAGAGAGAGAGAGAGAGAGAGAGAGAGAGAGAGAGAGAGAAGGAGAACTTCAAAATCCATCAAGAGGAGACTGGCTCAAAACAACAACAGAAACAAAAAATCAACAATGAAACACTACACAGCCGTTAATACGGAGAGGCAGATCAGTATGCTTCAATATAAAAAGAGTTCTATTACTTAGCCCAAACCAGCATGATAAAGAACAATTATGTATGCATATGTGGGATTCTTTTCCTGTACTTTTCTTAAAAGAATAAATATACACTGCTGTATCCACTCTGGAAAGAATCACATGAAACTATTAATGTCAGTGACTTTGGGAATGAGGATTAAGGACTGGGGAGAGGGAAGGGAAACAGGCTTCATTTTATACTTTGAATGTTTTATCACATAGCTGTATTATTCTCACCAAAAGTTTTTTTAAGACATGTGTAAGAGTCTACCTAAAAATATATAATTTTGTAAACCAAAGAATCTGGAGAAAGATAAGCTGCAAGGGGATAATTAGTATATCAAGCAATTATAGAGGCAGAAACAAAGAACTATGGGGAGCAATGACAAGACTGATTACTTTTGACCAAAAAGGTTCTTTTTAGAAATCAAAACAGAACAAAAGAAAGCTTCCTGGTGTTAGTAATATGTGAACAGGGCTTTGCATTTCAAATGGAACACAAAGAACACTTCAAACAGAAGGGATGGCAGGAGCAGGGAATAAGGGAGTGAAAGATGTCTGGAGTAGTGGCTGGGGCCCAGGCTCCAGGGGTGACAGGGCAAAGAGGGAAACCACCGTCGGGACGTGGAGGGCCTTGAACACGAGATTAGAAAACCCAAACTCAATACTGGCAGCTGCCAACTTAAACATGAGTCCAAAGAAGGACTCAACAGGACTTGGGGAGACTGCAGGATGCTATCCATTCAGGGAGGCAAGCGAGTTCAGTCTCAGACAAGAGGAGTCTGGGTTGCCCACTGGGGATCTGTGTAGAGCTGTCTGACAGGTAGTGGGAAGGGGCGGTGGGGGGGGTGGAGCTGTACGGAAACATTAGATGCTGATTTGGGAGTAACCAAAAATTGACTGAGAACTGATCTGGTAAGATGAGAGAGGAAACAGAAAAAAGTTTAGCTGAGAGCAGAAAAGTTTTGCTCTTTGCTCCTATGAGAGGTACTCGAACATGGTCACAAGAACAAGGTAACACCCACACTTGGCCCTCTCCTCAACACAACATTTCATTAATAAGGTTCTGCATCGGGCCTTCTTTTAAAGCTGTAAGGGAACTGAACAACGAAAACCAGAATGTAGACTAGTGATACCTTCCTGCGCTGCTAACCCATTCTGAAGAGAGCCTGAAGATGAGAGAGGGGACACTTAAATGCCATCTGGGCAAACACCACATGGGCTTTGCAGTCCCCTCTACAACATTCTTGGGGAAAACCCTGGAAGTGTTTCCCCATAACAACAACTGGAACAAAAGCGCAAGCATAATATCCAAGCAACTGGCAATGCGCTGCTGAGCACACACTCTTGGCCGTGGGCTGAGGGCAGGGACCTTGTGCCCAGAGCCCAGCACTGTGTCTGGCAGAGAGAGGGGCTCTCGGCACATGTCAGCTGACTCAACCCGAACCAAGCTGGGGGCTCAAAATCCCCGGCTGCCACCATCGCTACACCCCCAGCTCTCAATTCTTCCTGCTGAAGACCCAAGACCATCCCTCCTAGCGGCCAAAATCTAGCAAGGTGGCTCATCCCCATGTAACCCATAAACACTCTAATTTGCTCAGCTTCATTTAAAAATACCCAGTGACACTTCTAAGAAAAGAAAGCAAGGTTACAAATCTGGGAGTGGTTTAAGGAACCAGAGGTACCCATTATTCTCAATCAAGATGCTCATGATTCCAAACCCAGATCTGCACCTGCTGGATTCAGTCACTTGCGGACACCAGAGCCACAACTCAACCTCGGCTTCCTCTATCAGGCACGGTAGACCTCAGATCTCTAATTTCCATTCCATACAAAAAGTCATGAAAAAGACCACAGATGGAAGCACTAGGGACAGCAGGCATGGTAACAGCAGTAACAACTATATAAAAATAACTTTTCTAGGTATTTCTGCCTGGGTCTAGATCAAAACTAAACTTGAGCTGTCATGAATTACAATCTAATCCTTTAGAAAGCAGCAGCCGAATAACACCAGGGCTGCATAAAACATTCTGGTGCTGCTGAAACCCAATGCACGAAAAAAATAAATAAAATGGCATTCCGTGATGGATATTCATGAAGCACTCATCCTAATTTAAAAGAAAACAAGTCTAGAGTTCTTACTGCATTAATTCATGTGAGCCTGAAAGAACATTTTTATCCAAACTGTTAAGATTTCCTACCAAGGCGTTAACATTCTCCAAGTCTGCTCAGTTACACTAATTCTGAGAGTATGGTTTGGTTTGACAGTGGGGTTTGTCTTTCAGTCAATGCAGAACATCAGAAGCTTCTTCTGGGCTGTCCTGATGGGTAGGGCTGGCCTCTGTAACCTCACGTGCAATGTGAACGACTAACAGTTATTCTCCTAGTGTGTGTACCACATGCTAAGTAAGCTCTTCACCTATTCACTGAAACTTCATGACAACACTCTGACACAGACAGTGCAACTATCCCCATTCTACAGATGAGGAAACAAACTCAGGGAGATGAAGAACCTTTCCCAAACCAAGGTCACTGCCCAGGATTTGAACCTGGATTTGTCAGTACTGCGAGTGGGAATTCAGGCACACTGGTGAGATGCAGGGTTTTTACTGGTGCCAGACTCTTACTGATCTTTGGGAAGAGAATTCTCATTTAAGGATGTATCATTATGCACCAAACAGTGATAATTAAGGGTTTACACTGTGTTGTGCTTTGAGTAGTTTGCAGCCAGTTTTCTGTATGATGTCCTTTCTGTCCAAAAACAACTCTTTACCTCTATGAAACGGGTAAATAGATGTTTCATGAATTCATCCCAAATGAGAAAGGTAGGTTTCAGGTAAAGGAATGAGTAAGGTTTCTTAAGGCCAAGAACTCAAAAATGTCAATAAGTGGCATCTCATCTGCTTACTGCTGGCATTTCCAGGGACACTGGGCCTGGGAAACAAGTCCCCCCTCTTAGGACAGAAGGATTAGAAAAGCTCACCTTGAATTGCTTTCTTCCGTGAGGTTTTCCGTGCCATCAATATCAACCAGAAAATAACCATTAGATATTAAACTGCATTCAGTTGATGACCTTCACTAAGCTAAATTCAGCAGTCAGCTATAAAACATTAAATGGACACAATTAAGAAGTTTGAAAAAACATGAAGCAGAATTTCAACTAAAGTAACATGAAAATGAATGGGAAGAAAACATTCTAGATTCAGGATACTGACATTTTCAACAAGTGCTTCAACTGAAAGGATCCAGAGACGTGTAGAAATCCACAGCTCATTTCTCCACCTTGATAAATTTACACCTGATGATGATGATGAAGAGGTACTGAGCAGTTAATAGGAGCTACAAACTCTGCTACCTCCTTCATATACATATATATATATATATATTTCATTTTAAAACTCTTAGCAACCCTATGAGATGGATTTTACTATCCCCACACTATAGATGAGAAGACAGGCTCAGAGACATTATACAATTTGCCCAAGTTCACAGGCTAGTAAGTAGCCTTGCTGGGATTCAAACCCAGGCCTGATTCCAAAGCTGAGATTCTTTCCCCAGTCTCCAACAGAAGAATTACATGACTTTTTTCTTTCCCATAATCAAAAGTAAACTTTTTAATCTTTCAAAGATTCGTTTTATGCTCTGTGTGCTCTAAGAATGAAAGCGGAAAACATCCACTTTGAATGGCATTAGACCTAAGTGATATATAACAGAGAAAGCTGGTAAGTAATAAGATTCCCCTTTAAAAAGGAGGGAAATAAAAAAAATTTTTTTAAGTTGTTTACCAACAAGAATCAGGAAGTATTTGAGTATCTCTTATAAAGTCCGGCTACCGTATTAGATACCACCAGGGCTCCACAAGAAGTATTAAGACACAATGCCCTCAAAAAGCTCCCACTCCAGCTGGGACAAGAACAAGTTCAATAACCAAGGAACAAATGCTGAATCCTGAGCTTTAGATTGTGAGTGCCACAAAGGCATGGGGGTAGGGCAGTCAGGGAACACCCTCTGGAGGAAGTATATCTTCAGCAGGGGCTTGAAGGAAGTGAAATGGAGAATTTACATAGAGAAGAAAAAGGAGGCCAGCACTTCAGAAGGGGGAACAACAGGAGCAAAGCCCTAGAGGCAGTCATAAACTTGCTTCTGCTGAGGACAGACGGGAGAGGGCGAAGCAGGGAATAGGTTCAGGTAGGTGGGGAGGGGCCAAACCAAGGACAGTCTTAAAAAAAAACAGGGTGGGCAGTGGCTGGACACAATGGGGCAGACAGGAGGACACTACTCAGTGCCATGGCATGGCCTGGCCTGTTAGCTGATCTCCTGGCCCCAAGCCTCTCCCTTCCCCTCCTGAAAGTTATCACAAACCACCCCTAGTCTCCTGCTGCTCACCACGGCCGTTAGAACAGTTTTAACTTTGGCCTCGTGTTCAAGTTCTTTCAGGAACAAGCCCCAACCAATCTTTCTTCCTATTCCCTTTCCTATATGAATACTTCTCTACAAGGAGACTGGTCTATTCCCCAACTCCACTGGAACGCTGGGCCTGATTTCTCTTTTCCTATCGAATCCTACTCACCCTTTAACAGCCAGCTCAAATCCTGCCTCCCCGCTAAGGCTTCCCCGACCACTCAACCTCCAATGTCTCCTCCATCTCTCCTCCTTCTTAATTCTACAGCACACAGCCCCGTCTCATCAATCAATTACCTTTTCACAGGTAAAGCCTCAGCACCCAGTGTAAAGCTGCTTGGAGGCTATGTGTCTTCCAATACTTTCCCCCACCACATGGAACAGCATCTTGACATTTAATAATCAAGCAAGCACTCAACTCTTTTTTTGACTTCCTATATTAAGTTTGGCATTAGCATAAAGGAAGGAGGGGGGAAATGGGGGACTTCTGAAGTCACAGACCAACTAAGAAGCTGTTGCAATAATCCAGATGTGAAGCAAAGAGGGCCTGGACTAAGGAACAAAGAGAAAATGGGCAAATATAAACAAAAACATTTTGCATGCAAAAACTCAGCGAGATGTGATTGACTACTACTAGGGACAAAAGCAAGGGATGAAATATGATTAAGGTAAGGCGTAGAAACACTTCTGGGAATCATTTTAAAGCCTGTCTGAAACCAAGTGTATTAAGCGACTAAAAAGTCCACATTTGCAAAAAGTCTTCAGTGAAACTGCCCAGTATCTTGACCCTGGGAAAGCCCTTCCAATTTCAGACACATACAGACGAGCAGACCCACAAGGGTCTTTAGAGAGCTAATCTACAGTTTGTTACTAGAGAGCTAATCTAAAACCCTCACTGATCAGATGGGGAAACTGAGGCCCAGCGTGGTAGAGGCTTGACAACTCCCAGACTAGGGCCGCCCTAAAGCACAGCCGCCCAGGCTAGAAAGACACTGTTTACACCCCGAGGCTAACCCCAGCCCGGCCCTCCGTAATGGCAGGACCGAATGAGGGCGAGAGTGACCATGGAGACGTCTAGAGCCAAGCAGGACGCGCCGCCGCCTGTTTACCTGGAGAAAGGCGGTGGCGTGGGGCAGGGGGTCCGTTGCAGCCACTGGCAGGGCCGACCCCGCGGCCGGGCCAGGCTCTCCAGGGCACTCAACCATCCAGCCTCCCCGTACAAAGGGGGAGCGCCCCTGGGGGCAAGGCGCCCGGAAGCATGGGATCCCGAGACGCCCGGGGTGGAGGCTGGGGAGCCCGGGGCAGCTGGCCGCGAGCGACCCTCGGCCCCGCCAGCGGCGCCCGGACTCCGGGGCCGACCACTGTTGGCCCCTCCAGGGCGAGCGCCTGGCCAGAGCAGGTGCCCGGGCCTCCCGACCCCGCCCGGCCTCGGCTGCAGCCCGCGCCGCCCGCCCACCCGCCGGCCCGCCGGACTGACCAGGCGCGGAGGCGCCCGCCCCGCCGCGCCCAGAGGGAGCCGGACAGCGGCCGAGGGCTGCCCCCGGCCCGGCCCGCTCCGCCGGCTCCTCGCCCGCCGCCCGCCGCCCCCAGCCGGCGCGCCTCACCTGCCGAGAGCGCCGCGCTCACATCGCCCGCCCGCGGCGCCCCC
>NW_027397086.1:5003987-5066618 GCF_003265705.2 Callorhinus ursinus
CGCCCGCCCGCGGCGCCCCCACCGCCGCCGCCGGCGCCAGGCCCGTCCCCGCCGCTCCGGCTGCCGCCCCAGCCCGCGCCCCCCGCCCCCGGAAGCGCTTCCCGGCCCCGCCCCCTCGGCGCCAGCGCTTCCGGGCAGGCGCGGACGGGGGCGGTGGCGCTGCGGGACGAACCTCTCGCTGGGCCTCGGGATTCCGGATCCCGCCTCGGCCGAGTGTAGGAGCCTCGCGGCGGACGCGTGGGCGAGCGGCGGCCTTGGTCCCGACTCCGGGAAGGAGCGGCGGCGGCTTTGCGCCCCACGGCCTTCCGCCCGCCTTCTCTTCGGCGCCCCCTGCTGGCCGGAGGAGGGCTCCGCAGCGGGGCGCGCCGCGGGTCTCCCGGAGCGGAGAGGAATGGGTAGGCCAGGACCCTCGACCCGCCACCCCCGGGGGGCCTGCGACCACCGGTGGCCCAGCCCTCCCCTTCCGAGACCCTCGATCCCACAGCCCTTCGGGCGCCTACCCCTCACCCGAACCGCTCCCGGCGGGACAGATGAAGGCAGTAAGGTGCAGTGGTGACAAGCACGGGCCTGGGGACCTGCCATATCGGGTCACTTAACGTATGACCTTGGGAAGATTACCTACCCCCCTAAAGCGGGAGATGAAAATTCCGAACTTGCGGTTATAAAACCCCTGCCGCAGAGCAGGCCTCAAAAAATGTGCATTTCCTGATCCTTGGAGACACCCCAATGTTGATACTTGGCTGCGAGTGCGAGCTTGGCCAGCATTTTCCTCTCGGCTTTGGGCGAATTTAACCCCCTTTGAAGAGGTTTACCCCCTTTGTATTTTGGCGGATTCCTCCATAGTAGTGGCAGAGTTCATTTTCCCTTTTCTGAATTTGTAATAAAAATAAACCAGGAGTCAAGATACCAGCTCTTCTTCAAGATACAAAGCTGGGACTTCTGATGCTACTTCATCCTTTGCAATCAGGAACTCTTTCTCTGGGTTCTATCAAATAGTCATCTTCCAATAACAACAGCTACCCTTTGTTAGTCTGTGCAGGGCACTGTGCAGACACTTTATAGACATGACCCCCTTTAATGCACAACCCCAGGGGGTAGCCATCAATTATTATCTCCATTTTATCCAGGAGGGAACCGAGGCTCAGAGAGGTTAAGTGACGTATCTAAAGTCACACAGCTGAATGGCAGACTTGGGATGAGCTCCCTATCTCTCTTGACTCCAGACAGGAACTTCTTATGGCAACAGAATATTCCAAACACAGAATTTTAGGTAACCAGTTTCTAACTGCAGGCACCTGGGCAGTGTCACTCTCTAATTACTCTTCCTCTTGAGCTATTTCCTTGAGATCTGTCCCCAAGAGTGAGATCAGTGAACTCAAGGGCACAGGAATGCATCTTCTTGTCACACCAGGTTTCCTCAGGACCACTGACTGGGCTGACTCACAAGCCCACATGAGTGAGTTCCTGTTTCCCTTCAGAGCAGCTGTGGGCCTCATCATTTTAACTTGATTGTTGCTAAATTTGTTGGTAGGAGTTGGGGTCTTCTTGGCTGTAATACAGTATTTGCATGTCATTAAGGACTGTAACATGTTCCTAAGTGTTTCACCTTTTTGTCATGTGTCTCTCAAAGTTACTGGCCATCTGTCCATTGGACACTGGGTATTTCCCTCACAGATATATTTTTATTTGCCCACCTACTTGGGCCACTAAATTCCTAGATTTTTCCAGTCCCCTGCTTTTATTTTTGTCATTTGGCTGATTATGTGTCATAATCTTCACTAATTTGTTGTAGTTAGAAAAGCGTCGCTTCTCCACAATTGGAATGTATGTGTTTCTGTTTTCCCATAATCTTGGTAGCATTTTCAAAGTGATTTTTCAGCCCATTTGAAATCAAAAAGAGGCTAGAGGGTGATGTATGGGCCTCATTTTAATTTATTCCACAGTTATCCAGCCTTGCCAGCAGTGTTTATGAAATGGTCAAATTCACATCTCATCAAAGTCTGGGCTTAACCTTCAATCCAGTCAAGGAGTGGTTTTGCCATTATGGGGGTCAGCATTTGTGAGAGTGACAGCTGGTGTTGGCTGATATCTGTGTTCCTCCTTCTCTTCTGAGGCACGTGGCTAAAACACGTCTCCCTGCCTGCCCTCCTCATCACGTGTCAGTGGAGATAGTGTGTGAAGTGCTTGTAAGTGAATTCCCTTCCCTGTCTTTCTTCCTCTCCCTTCCTAGGACAGACGGCACTGAATCTTCAGTTCTCACCTATTTCAGATTCCTGAGCACTGATAGCCAGGTTATCTGATCCCAGCCTGTCCCTCTTCCGGTTCCCACAAGGAGACCCTTTCTGCCAGAGGTCAGGCTATGCTATGTGGCTCTGGCCCACTTAAAAATCCCCAGAGTTTGGAGGTGCTTGGCGGGCTCAGTCAGTGGAGCTTTCGGGGTTGTGAGTTTGAGCCCCATGCTGGGTGTAGAGATTACTTAAAAATAAAATCTTTAAAAACAAAATTAATAAATAAAACATAAAATCCCCAGAGTTCGGCAAAATCTGTCTGTGTTGGCACCTGTTAGAGTCTTTACAGGACACACAAGAGTCTGAGTATCCCTTAAACACGAAGATTGTATGAAGTATTGGGGCTTTCCTCATTACCGCTCCCCTCACCAGGATGTGGGTGTATGCCCCTTCCACCTGCCTCACTACCTACTAGTTCTGGGCCAGCAGGGGGCGTCTGTCTCCCCA
Organism: Callorhinus ursinus; assembly: GCF_003265705.2. Taxonomy (NCBI): domain Eukaryota; kingdom Metazoa; phylum Chordata; class Mammalia; order Carnivora; family Otariidae; genus Callorhinus; species Callorhinus ursinus. The sequence goes on from NW_027397086.1 coordinate 5,006,723, forward strand.
AATAGTCCCAAGATGTCCACTGATTTCTAGAACATCCCAGACGGTCAGGGTTCCTTCCACCTGACCACCTCTGCAGGGTAGCGTCAGTGTTCCACCGGGCCAGGAAGAGCCCTCTTCCTTGGACACCCCCCTCATCCCCCGTGCCTGTGTAACAGGGACCAGGTAGTTGGTTCACGCCTCTGAACCTCTCTTCTTCATCTGTTCAGTGGTGATTGGACGGTGAGGTGTGAATCATAGTCTCACTTCCCACCGCCAAGGCTGGGCAGTAGGGTGCTGTGGCTAACCAGTGAGGCAGATCCGGGTCTCCGTTTCTGCTCAGCCACAGAGCTCCATGATCCGATCCAGGGCAAGGCACTCATCCTTCTGAGCACTGGCCTCTGCATCTGCGTACTGGGTGATAGTACCTACCTTCACGGGTAAATAAGGTAATGATTCAATGCTTCCAGCATGGCACACTCAAGAATTATTCTTGATCAACAAGAAAGCGAGGGAGAAAGTCTGGCTTCGAGAGCCCCCGCCCATTTCCATGAGGCCTTTTCTTACTTCCGGGAGAGATGGCTTGCTGTCTGCTCTCCTCCCGCTTCAGCTATTGCACTTCTGAGTGGGCCTGCCTTCCTTTGGACCTGAGCCCTGCTGACACCCACAGAGGGAGCACAGATGCTCCCTCTGGAGCCCTTCCTCACTGCCCGTTTCTTCCTGCCCTCTCAGTTTCCTGCTGATTTTCCAACACTGCGCCTTTAACCGACTCTGCTGGCACGCTGTACTTCTCCTTTGTAGGCACCACAATGGTAATTAATTAATTATCTGCACAATTATGAGCTTAATATCTGTGTCCCCCACCACTAGCCTATAAACTCCATGAGGGTGAGACCTTGTCTGACTTCTTCCCTGCTGTTTCTCCAGGTCTTGGTACTCCATAAGTATCTGTTACATTAATAGATAATGACTAGTTACCTGTTTTGATTTCTAACTATGTTCCTTGAGGACAGGGACTATTTAACTGACCCATTTCCTCTGCATCCTGCGGAGAACCTGAATGAGCAGTAACAAATATTTGCTGAGTGAGACAAAGAATGAATGAATGAATGAATGAATGAAGACCGAACCCCTCTTTCTCCTCCCCTTTTCCCTGCAACACACCTTACAACCAAGTCTCCCCATCTGTGTAAAAAGTCCTTGGTCCTAACCAGCCTCTATTTTGCAGCTTCCCTTGACCCATGATGAGGATAGATGAGAAAGACCTTCCACATTTGTAGGGAATTCTCATTTGAAAAATGGAGTTTGGGGGAAATCTGCATGGGTCCTCTCTGTGCCCTGCTTCTTGCGGAGGACACACCTACCTGGTCAAAAGAGAGGGTACTCAGGAGAGGGTACACAAATACATACAGGACTGCCTTTGGCCCAGAGCATTTGCCCCCCACTTATCATCAAAGCTGTTAACTGCAAAGTTTCATGCTCACACTCACATGCTATGGTAGGCAGTGCTGGATTCTGGTTAAGAGAATGGGGGAGTCATTTTTTTAAACGTAAGCTCTAGAGCCAAGATGGGGCTTGAACCCACGACCTGAGCTCAAGAGTCGTGGGCTCTACTGACTGAGCCAGCCAAATGCCCCAAGAGTGGGGGAGTCTTTAGAGTTGCTTTGGGTGAATCACTTATCTTTTTGACTTTTTGCTTTTTCTTATTTCTCTGAATATGGGACCTAATATTACCGAATTTCCTCTTTTAATCAAGGATGCATTCTTGTTCACATTTAAACATTCTTGGAATCAGAAGACATCTTACAATCAATGAGTATATTTAATCAGGTTGTGTTTTGTGTGTGTGTTTTTGTTTTTGTTCCAAACGCAAATCAACAAATCCAGAGTATATCTCAGAATCAGTAGCATTCTTGAGAGCTATGTCTCCCAAGACACGGCCCTGTTGTAACTCACAGGCACATGTCTGACTAAAGTCAGTAAAGTGGAGACATCTGCAAAGATCTAGCCTGGTTTAAAAGGTGACTTTGTGCTCTCAGTGTTAGAAACCGGGCACAAACCCGCTGGGCACGCCTTGGATTTCAATGAAAGGAGCAAACCGCACGTGAAGAGTATTCACGCCATCACATGTGTTTAATGTAAAGCCAACATCCTGTCCATCAAACACGAGACTAGAAACATTGCTTGCCGTCGCTCAGAAGTCAGAGGGCTTTGCGGGATGACTTTGATGACCAAGACTCTTTAAAATATACCCGGGGAGGTGGACCTTTCCTCCCTAAGTAAATTTCCCTAGAGCAAATAGTTCCATTGACCTTCGACATGACTTCAGTGCTTTCCTGAGTTGAGAGCTATTTAAAAATAAAAGTCATGGCATCTGATTGTTTGAAGGCTTCACTAACGATTTCAAGTATGAGGGTCTGGAGAGGGGGTGTCTCTTTCATCTCTCGCTCTCTTTTTCCCTTGTGCTAGTTTTTTAGTCCTTTTCTCCTTACAATAGGATCAGAATGAAGGAGGGCCCTTTGGGAACAGAGTCCCCAGACTGTGGGTCTGTGGGATGGTCCCAGGCGTTGTGGAGGGAGGACAGTCTATCTTTCTTTTTCTTTCAATCAACTTTAATGAGGTATGATGAGGATTGGCCAATGTAGACATTTGTTAACTGCCACCCCAACCTTTCCTTTTTTGGTTTTTGATCCTGCGTCATAGAGCCCCTGTGCATCCTGGCCTCGCTTGTGCAACTGTAGGAATCAGTAGCCGAGGGAGTCCCAACAGGGGAGGTGAGATCACCATGCTCAAAGCAGATCAGCTGGACAGTGGAGGCATACAATGCCTGAGGGACCCTGGCATGCTATCACTGTTGCATATTTACTCATTCAACAAATATTTATTGAGTGCTGAGTGCCAAACATGGCCCGAGGTCCTGGGAATATAGCAGTGGACAGGGGGAAGCAACCCTTACCTCTCAGGAACAGCCAGGGAAAGAGAGGCATAGACTAACAAAATGTATAGTGTGTTAGATGGGGAGAAGGGCTACGGAAAAAACGAATAGGGAAGGGAAAGGGGGAGAAGACCATACATCACCCATTGAGAGAGTTTGGTACTAGTTTGAGGTTCTCATCCTCTATATCAAACAAAAGGGTGCTCCCAGGTGCAGAGTGAGCAGCATCCTGCGTGGCACCTGCCTTCCTGAACTTAATCTTCCTCCTCTCTGCTGATCCTGAGCTGGGGCTTGCTTGAAACCTGTGTACCTGCCCTGCTCTGATCAGTCCTCTTTTGCTGGGCTCCTCTAGGATCTGCTCCTCACTAGGTCCTATGTTTCTTCTGTCCACTGGTCTCAGCTCTGTCCATCTCTGTCCATCCCCCGAACTGGGCTGACTGTGTCTTCAGATTCAGTGCTTCTTTCCTCATATTTCCAAGATTGGTCCCATGGTAAAAAACCATGAACCCTGGGCAAGGATAATCAGACTCTATAAACCTCGGTTTTCTCATGACGATAGTACCTGATCCAGATGGTTATGAGAACCCCATGAAATACGAGGAAAGGTGGTTCTCAGAGCCTCGTACTTGGTGGGTGCTGAATCAGCAGGAGCTCTTAACATATGAGGGACTGAACCAATGGCAGCAATGCAAGGGGGAACGCAGTATGGAGGTGCACCCTGGCTTTGTCTCCCCTACCCCTCCCTCCAGATCTCCCCTCCCTTCCCCCCACTGGACACTGTCATTCTCGGCTCCCCTTTCATCATGGAGCTTAGCTTCTTGGAATCTTTGCCTCTGGCCACTAAAAGAGAAAAACTCTTCAACTCATCGGCTCCCTCCCTCCCTCCCTCCCTCCACTCTCATCCCCCCAAGAACAGTTTCTGTTCAAAGGGGATGATGCCTTTCTTGTCAGTCAGGACTCAAGAAGATGGTGGTATCTTGGCCCCTTCTTTATTCCTAATGATCTGGTTTGTAAGACGTCTTTCTCCTCTCTGAAAATAAGTAGCCTTTCAGAACACCCAGCAACCTTGGCGTTCATTGCTGAACTAGTCAGTGCGTTAAATTTGTCCAGGGTACTCCTTTGCCCAGGGAGATTCTCAAAATTTCTGCTCTGATCCTTCTGCTGGCAGGAACCAGGGCACCTGTGCTATTTCCCAATGTGGAAGCTGGGCTTAGCTGACAATTTATACCGCAACACTTTTTTTTTTTTTTTTACTTGTCCTCAGTACTCATGACACTCAAATAAGTAACCTCTGCCCATTCTCCTCTTCCTTTAAGCTTCTCCTCGTTTTTTTCCTTGGAATCCCAGAGTTTCGATGGAGTTGGATGTGCTCATCTGCTTGGGATTCTTAGGCAGGCCTTGTGGGCCTGATGTCTTGTTAGGGGTGGTTCAACTTCTGGTCAAGCAATAAATTAAGGACACAGTGCCGATGGTTAAAACTCACTGAACAGGGGCGCCTGGGTGGCTCAGTTGGTTAAGCGACTGCCTTCGGCTCAGGTCATGATCGTGGAGTCCCGGGATCAAGTCCCACATCGGGCTCCCTGCTCAGCAGGGAGTCTGCTTCTCCCTCCGACTGTCTTCCCTCTCGTGCTCTCTCTCATTCTCTCTCTCTCAAATAAATAAATAAAATCTTAAAAAAAAAAAACTCACTGAACAAAGGGAAGATGGGAAAACTCTCTGCACCTGTCTCCTCATCTGTAAAAGGGAGAGAACAAGTGTTCTTACCTCAAAGGCTTCTTGGCAGTAGTACAACGCGATCACGGTCATAAAGCTCTTACAAAGTGTCTCGTGTATGATAAACACACAAAACCCAGTAGCTCATATGTCCAAATTGGGGTTTGTTAGGATGAATCTCATTTTCCTGCTGAGGCTTCTCTACTCCATCCAGCTACCTGGGAGCTATCACACTGAGCCCTGAGCATCTGCTGCCTCCTCTGTCGGGCATAAGCAGCTTCACGATGGAGACCTTGTCTTGCCCTCTTGCAATTCTTAGAAGTCACCGGCATTTCCTGTTGTCAGGGGCTTCCTGTGACTCAAGAGCAGGGACCCTGTCTTGTTTCTCACTGTAGTTCCTGTGCCCAGCACCAAGCTGGGCAACAAGGCAAGTGCTCAATAAATGTTTTAAAACAAGGAACAAAGTTAGGACAAAAAGAGGTCAGGCTCCAGCTGGATCCCACTAGGGTGAGATGGCTCCGAACCAGGAAGCACCGATTTGCAGAGCCCTCCTGAGTGGGCAGCGGTCCAGCTGCCCTGCCTGGAGGCAGACCGCCCCCTGCTGCACCAGCCCTCCAGAGTCATCACTCCAGCCACCTCTCAGAACTGCTGCTCATCCTGCCTTTCCGGAGAAAGCTGAAAAACAGGCAGTTTACCTCTGAGAGGTGAGCAACAGTGATAACCCAGGTGCTAAGAGCAGTGTGTAACTGACATTGCTCCCTCTCCCAGTGGGGGCGCCCCTGGTCCCCTAAAACAACCAATGGTGTGTTCTAGAAACCCACCCATGGGAGAGCCATTCATTTCAGTAAATTATGTGGAGCTCTTCTCTAACTTTTGATGCTGCCTCAGCCTCTAGGTCCCTCTCTCAGTTGAACTTCCTCGGCAGAAAGGTCCTCTTGAATTCTCAGCCACACTGCAAAGACAGCCTGACCATGGCCCTCTGTACTGGGAGGCCCCGAAACTCAGGAGGAAGAGTTGGAGGTACAAGAGCAAGCCGGGCCCTTTCTTTGCTTAACAGAGTTCAAGCCATATTGTTGACCCAGGAATCTCTCCAAATTCCCATCATCTCCCTCATCTGCGTCACATTCCTCTAGTTGGGAATGCGGTTTCTAGCAGATGAGGGCTATGTGTGACAATCTCACTCATAGCTGAAACGGTCTGCTGCAGGGTATGGTGCTCTGATGGAGTCTGAGCTGCAATTTTAAGAGCAAATGATGAAAAATGGAGTATGGAGAACTATAATCACACACAACCACATGCATAAAGCTCAGAAACACAACACTGAGCTTAAGAAGCCACTAGGATATATACTGTATGATCCCATTTATATAAAACTCAAAAATAGGCAAAACTAATGGGGCTACTGCTAGTCAGGATAGGTTACTCCTGGAAAGAGGAATGAAGGGAATTTTGAGCCCTGGGTGTTTTGATCGGGTTACTGGCAACATGGGTACATTCATTTTATGAGAATTCATTGAGCTGTGCATTATGATTTGTGCTTTCATGCTTGATCATACTTCAGTTACACAAAAAAAGCGCATGTGCCCAGCAGGAAATCCTGAGATGCAGGACTGAATCACACAATGATAATGCAAGTATTTGTGTACATTTTCGTAAGTTTAAACTACTTCACAGAACCACGAAAAGAATAGCACGCCCAGCCCAGCTGGCTTATGTCCACAGGGGTCATTCAGCTCTACCAAGAGAAGCTTCTCTTTTCCTGGTGCAGGAAAGGAACTCATCCAGAGTCTCCTCCTTGATCACTGTCTGTACACGTTCTATATCATGACCCCTAATGGGGGCCAGGGGTCAGTAGCTGCCAGAAAGCACAGCTATTGTCTGGAGAAAACATGTTAACAGTTTCGCCTGGAGCTGACAGGGTCCCGTCTGGGGAGGGGCTCCTAAGCAGAGATTGAGACCGCCCATGCGCCGCGCAGAATCCCGCCCAGTGCCACTCTGATCACGGGACAAGCCGCCTTCCAGGCATTCTACAGAAGAGCAAGTTGACTTTCATCGTGCTCAGGGCCTGAGGGCAGGGGTGGGGGGGTGGGGGTGGGGTGCTTTGGGGTCGACTTCTGAAAGCAGCAGTTTGTGACTCTGATAAGATTACTCAAAGAACAAGGAAGAGGCTGTTTTTAAAGTGAGCCAAGCTAGTCATTTTTCTAAGTTCAAAAAGCAAATACAGCTGAATTATTGTCAGCCTCCGTTTGTAGAGGGTGGAGAGATTAGGAGGCACAGAAGCAGCTCGGCTGTGGGTGTGACTGTTGTACTTGACCTGGTTTGAGACCCACAGTCGGTTCCTGGTTCCAGGCACCAGGCTGTGACAGCTGGTCAGGGGCTGGTGGAGGTACAGCAGGGTCCTCTCAGTGAGTCAGTACATTTCAGTCGGAAGAGGGGAGCAACTTGAATGTGATAAAGCCGACCTTCAACACCCAGTCATTTCTGAAGCAGTTCTTGGCTTGGGCGGGGGTGGGGGGGGGCTGGTTATAAAAAATCTGCATTTGCTGGGTGACTGGGTTTACGAGAGGGAATACGACCAGTAATGGCACAGTGTCACACATTTCCGGCTCTCACCAGAACAAGAATTTAATGTCTTTTTATCTCACTATTTGGTCTCCCCAGTCTCTTATCTCGCTACTGTGCTACCCAAGCCTTCCTAAAGACGCAGGAGACAGTTCTGACTTCACCTGAACAGGATTGCTAGGTGCAGGCCCTATGCTGTCAGGAACACAGAAATGGAATGGACACAGGCACAAGGTGTTTATACCCGCTGGTCCTTGCAGAGCTTAGCAAAGTGCGTACAAATGATGCCTGCGTGAGTGACACAACTGGGCACGGACTGAACTGGGCAGGATAGTGAAAACTTAGAGGAGGTGGCCTTCAAAATGGGATTTATTCTGGGCAGGAGGAGAGGGAGCATTAGCAATGCTTGTGGTTACAGGGAAGTTGAGGGCAAGTTCAAGGAAAATGGGATTTGGCTGGAGAGTAGAATAGGTAGAACAGGATGGAGAAATAGTGGAAACAAACCAGAAAGGAAGTCTAAGCCTACAGTCTGGAGAGTTGGCGGCCTACTTTGACGGGAGTTGGGGGTTTTAGAACAGCTTGGCGACAGGGTGGAAGACTGAGGCTGACAGGTGTGTGTAGGATGAAGTGGAGTGAGGAGACCAGGCTGGTGCAACAACCTAGGTGAGAGGTAATTAGGACAGGGGTGGTGATGGCTACATTCCTGTCATTAAAGAACTGGATGTAATTTTGTATGGGGATAGGGTTCTTGAGATTCCCCTCATGACCTTCATGGAGAGAAGAGGCTGGGTATTGCCCATTCTTGAGGACATTTCTCAATTACATTAAAGGAATTTGGCTGGCATGCATGACTGGAGGGCACATGACCAGTGCCAGAGGCAAAAATCCCATGGAAGAAAACCAAGTTCAGAAGGAACCTCTGTTGTTCTTGTTCTGATGGACCCACATAGGTTAACAACAGCCCCCCATTAGGCTACGAGTACAGCTGGCTCCATTTCACCCCGACACTGAACTTGGCCTACCTGAGCTTGTGGTGGCTCCTCCCTCCAGGCATTTGTTCCACACCCAGGAGACCACATTGGCAAGCCTATTATCTGTCACTCAGCCCATGTCCGGAATGCAGCACAAACACTATGTCCTAGGTCATTTCTCACTGCATTGGGTTCATCTTCCTGACACCTCTGATCATTGCCTATGAAATCAAATCCACACTCCTTAGCCTGAGATCTGCGGCCCTTCGTGACCTTGGGCACCAACGGTGTAACTGCCATGATCCTGGGCTCCAGAGTCCAATGACCTAGTTTAGAATTGCTGGGCTATAGTAAAGATCTAAGGAGACCGTACATGTAAAGAATGTAGCACAGAGCCTGGCATATAGTCAATGCACAGTAGTTGACATCCATTACCATAGAGGAACAACTTGGCTGCACAAGCTACCTTTCACACTTGCTCACCTCCATGCCCTTCTTCATACTTGTCCCTCTGGGGGACCCTTCTTCACTCCCATCCACAGTTCGGGGGATCGGAATCCCACCCATCTCTGGTCAGAGGCTTCCAGCACTAGGAAGGCTTCCTGCGTGTCCTGGTCATTCTGTCCCCGTGAGTCTGTTAGTGATACCAGGCTTACCTGCCTCCAGAATGGAAACTCCAGGAGAACAGGAATTTTTTGTTTTATTTATTGCTATATGTCCAGTACCTAGTAGTATCTCTTACTTTTTTTTTTAAGTATGACTCTATTAGACAGTGTCCCCTTGAAGGACTTGTTACTGGTTTATTCCATAGCTTCCATATTGTCCTTGTGAATTCAGTTGTGATGAACTGCGGTGGGCAAATTATGAGAAAAGGATTCTGCTCAAAAAGGGGGAATGGGAAAATCCTGGGAGGCAGAAATAGGAGTCAATTGGGGAAGTTTTACTCCCTTTCTCCCTTGAGATGACAGTGAGGAGTCAACCGGAAACCCAGAAAAGCAGGTGAGACTGACGGTAGCTATTACAGGAAATGGTTGTAACTTGGGGTTGGCCTGCAGATAAATTAAGTTCAGTGGCTCACACCATATCCATAGTAAAGAGTGACCCGGTTGCCATCCACAGTTAGGTTTCTTTGATAAGTGTTGTCTTGAAATTGATGGTTAAGTCTTATTTGCAGGTCTGGATCCATAAGGTTTAATCAATTATGTGACATAGACAGCAAAGGACCTATCCTGAAATGTTCATTTCTTTTTCTCCTGGAGTGCTTTTCACGACCTCTAAAGACAAGAAAATCAGCTTCTGAAGGCCCAGGCCAGGGCGAAAGCTGGTGGTCCATAAATATTTGGTAAATAAATGAGTGAATGAACCAAAGAACAGACCCTGGAAGGATATAAAGCTCCTTTTGAGACCTCCCACATGTTTGCACTGTTACTGTTCAACTATGCTTTTTTAAAGAATAAATATAGGGGCACCTGGGTGGCTCAGTTAAGCATCTGACTCTTGATTTCGGCTCAGGTCATGATCTCAGGGTCCTGGGATCGAGCCCCCCACCTCGGGCTCCACACTCAGTGCGGAGTCTGCTTGTCCCTCTCCTGCTCCTTCTCCTGCTCTCTTAATCTCTAAAATAAAATCTTAAAAGATTCTCTCTCCCTCTCCCTCTGCTGCTCCCTGCCCCTACACCTCCCTCTCTAAAAAGAAAGAAAGAAAGAAAGGAAATATATAAATGGATTTAAGCATTACTGAAGCCATACTAGTGTTCTGAAATTTTAAATTTTTCTTGATCAACTATTATTGTGTGTGGGTGGGAGGGTTCTGCAAAATTTTCTAATATTCAGAAATGATCCTTCTACTTGAAAAGATTAGAGACATTTGGCCTAAGATGCTTTTGAAAGCACTTCCAGCAGAACTCTTTGACACCTTCTTGGCAGAGCTCCTTGTGAGTCACAAGCTCACTGCTGCCCTTTCTACTTTCAGATGGTCAGAAAAGTCTCACGCCATGCTCCCTTGGAGCCGATTCACCCGAAACAAACTGTCTTCTTTGCATATAATCCCCCCGGTTGTCTAGCCCAGATTCTGTGTTTCCTGACTGTAACATTCTACTGTTCCTTAAAGCTCAGATCACCACAATCACAATTTGAATATTGTCCAAAAGCAACTTTTGGTCGTTAATCAGTTGCCACAAATTATAGTATTAGATGAAGCACCAAATAACATGTAACCAATAACATGTAACATGTTTAGAATGTGCCAAATTCTCACTGAAAATATGCCCTCTTCTAGAACAAGCTTCTCAGCAGAAATTAACAACGAAAAATCAGTCACTTTTTCTTCACTGTCGAGCTGGTATATTTAACAAGGAGTGTGATGATTCACTTTATTCTGCTTCCAAAGCAAGTTGTCAACTCTAAGTTCCTGACATTCTGGTTTGAGCCAGACATTGACTGTTCTATCAGAAATCATTGTTTGATAAGTCCCAATGTCCTCTTCTGCCTGACTTTACTGAAATAAACCAGTGTGCAGTATGATAACTAAGTGGCTGCTCAGATATAAAATCTTTCCTTTGGGTTAGAAAAGAGGACCTGTACTTAATCTCAGAATTCTCAGCTATAGGCGATTTCAGTGACACTTAGGTGCCATTTGTTGGAAGAGGGCACTGCAGGATTGCTGGGTGCCTGTGCTTCCTAAGAAAGGTCTCTGATGAAGCACAAAGTCCTTGGCTGTAACTGTTGGATAAAGACTGACCAATGAATCTGCATTGATTATTATCTTTTAAATTCAGCAGTATCTCTTGACTGTACCAGGAACAGGACTGTGCCAGGAACAGCCACTCGGGAGACAATTAAGACATAGTTCCTGTTTCTGAGGAGCTCATTGTTTAGCAGGGGACGCGAGTGCGTGTAAAGGATGGATAGTACATATGAAATCACAATACAATGACAAATGCTGCAGCAGAACCAAGTTCAAAATGAAATGGAATCACTGAGTGTGTGAACAATTTCCAGGGGTGCTCAGGGAAGGCGCCACAGAGATTATTTTTACAGAACCTGGAACAATAAAAAGTTTTCCAGGAGAACAAATGTTAGGGAGTTGTGGTTGGAAAAGAAAAGGATGAGTATTCAAGGCAGGGAAAATCATCCATGCAAGGACGAAGAGAAGCCCAAGGAGAGCAGCCATAGCCCAAGTGGGGATCGGCAGATAAGAATGGACAAGTAGGCTACTCTCAGACTGGGGCCTTGGGTACCATGCTGAGTGAAGAGCCCATCAGGCGGATCATGGGAGGCGACAGGAGTAGGTCTGCTTAGGAAGGAGGAGGGTTTGGGGCAGTCAAGTGGCAGGAGAATATGTCATGAGTGGAGACTTGTTGTGAAGGAGTGGCTGTCCCAGAAGCTGAGAGGACAGGGTGGGACAACTTGAGAGATAAGCAGGTGCTACTTGTGCCAAAACCCAACATCTCCTGGTGATTAACACCAGAGCAGTGGTCAGGGGGCCCAGATAAGCCCTTGGCCCTCGGAACCTCTCTCTAGATTATTTCCGTTCAAATTTAACACCTGGAGCATCAGCCCGCAGAGTGGGATTTCCTCTGGATGATCTGAAATGAACCCTTGGGCCGGCAGTCATGGGACAGTAATTGAGTACATATGTAAAGCTCAGTGGAGCCCAGGACTCAAGACTGCCTGGGTTTGAATCCTGGCTCTGCTGTCAGCATCCTGCTAGACAGGGATGGCAATAGCACCTACCTTGCAGGGTTGGTGTCAGAGTGAAGAGCTGATCCATGGAAAGTGCTTAGAACGGTGTGGAACACAGTGGGCTCTGGGCAAATGAGAGCTCTATGGAGTGTGCAGTTGTTCGGCTAGACCATGTGAAATGAAAGTTGCTCTGGTCAGAGGGGCTGGGGGTGGGGTCATGCTCCTTTTCCCTGCCCATTCCGTGGAGTAAGCCTTGATAGAACTTTTCTACCAGCTGGGAAAGTATTGGACTCCCCCTATTCCTGGGGTTAATTTCTACCTGTAATTCTCGAGCCCAAGATGTTCAGGTACGGTTAGCTGCTGATGCCAGACCTGGAACAGTCTCTGCATAGAGTCTCTATTTTTCCAAAGATAGCAAAGTGAGAAAGCCTGCGGAGTACTGGGTGAGTCACCCACCACCTAAAGGTGCTGGAAGGATAATCCAGCCCAGGTACATGCTCCCCAGCATCAAAAGCCATGCCCAGTGTCCTGCAGGTAGAGAGGGACCACTCTCTGAGATTCTCTGAATCTCACCCTCAGACACAGACAGCTTGTCCCAGGAGTAGGGTTTAGAAAGGTTTCCCTGAGGGAGAAAAAAACCCACCTGTAAAACAGAATAGGAAGCAGTCATCCTTTCCTGCTACATGGAGTGATCTGGAATAAAATTCTACCTCAACAGCACTGTTAGGAAGAAAAAACGAGTTCATGCAAGTACTTAGCACATATTAAGTGTACAATGAGCCTCCGCTTAGTACTGTTATTTTTAGGCTATAATCCCAATTCTTCTTACACCTATTAAAGTAGGTATGGTGTTCAGTGGGTTGAGTGGATGTTCAGAGCCCGATAAATATACAGAACTGCAACAACAACAAAAATTCTCTCCGAGAAAATTCTGTGTCTTCATAGTTTGAGTAGATAAACGATACTTCCCACATTATGAGACACTACATAAATAATGTAAAAATTAATCCTTTCTAGTTTGGTTCAAGGTCACTGCTGTCATTTTAAAGCCTACAATTTCTACTCAGCCAGACCCTGCAGGAATCCTAGCAGCGTTTGCTGATTTGGCATCCACCCATCATGGAGTGTCATGCAGGTGAGGATTTTTTCAGAGAACCCTAACAAGTGAGATTTTATCACAGCATTACTGACCCCCAAACAAGACAGGGGCAGTTCTAGAAGCACTCCTTGGCTTCCATTAATAAAGGTTAGCTGTTACATTAGGCAGACCAGTATACTCTGGGGAGTAACTAGTATCTTATTAAGTTATAAATACATTTAACGGCTTCAGTACTGGTTTCTTATTTTGGAATATAAAGAAGAAAAAATAGAACTCATAATCATTAGAGTCTAAGTATAATGCCACTATTTTTTATAACATGTATTTACCTACAATACTGCTTATGAACTACCTTGTTTTTCTAGAGCCCACATACTCCCTCAAAGGACACTGTGACTCTCCTGTAATTGTAGCAGGCCACAAGAAAAGTGGTAGATTATAAAATCACATTACTTGGTTTTGATTCAAACGAGTCAGACCAGTTCAGAGACTGAGACTTCCTTCCCCACTCTCAGCCCCCTTCTGGTTTCTCATTAAGGGGAAAAAAAAAATGCCGTCCGTGCCCATCTCCATTCACTGAACTCTGAACAGAACGCTAACCAAGTTTTCTTATAAAGGGCACAGAGTTCTTATCTTTCACTTTCTGCACAGAGAAAGATCATACTTAAAATCATTTACCAAGTAATAAATGACTGTTACATCAAGCTCAAGCTTACCTCATTTCCTGTTGTTGACCTGCTAGCTGGTCCATTGACTGTGGGCAAATTCTAGAGCTGTGTACCCTCCAAGATGCCCAGGCATGGAGACTTGTCTCAAGGAACACTCCGGTGGTTTGGTGGGAAGCGGTCCCTGAATTGACTATGAGGAAATCTAAATAAACTGCACAGGTGTTATATGCTCCATCTGGGTTACACCCCTCACATCCCACCCCCCTTCTGTTCCCAAATACAAACGAACCACTTCCATCTTTTGCTATCTCCTGATAAGGAACACAGTGCTTCTCATCTTCACACCCTAGAGGTCTCCGCCCCTGCGGGAGCTGTGTAAGAAAGCCTACTCCCCAGGTGGGCTGGACTGCTGGTAACCAGGGGCCTCAATGGGGGTCAGGGGGTCACCATGCCGCAGGGCCTGAGCTGTTTGCCCTTGGTTAGCGCTGACAGGCCCCACCTCAAAAAGGGCTAGAAATGGTTCTTCTGGACTTCTTCCCACACAGAGAATGGCTAAGCTATCTAAGGCAATCTGTAGTTGGCTTTAAAATCAGCAATGGGGAGGGGAAAAGAAACCTCACAACAAACAGTGGTAACAGAAGGTTTGTGTGGGAAGACGGTTAAGTTTGGTCTAAAACAAGCAGTGTCTCTGGTAATGAGCTGTTGTTAGGAAATACGTGGGCCCCCTCAGTGCCTGCAGCACTTTTAAAGAGCACGGTTGCTGTTTCTTGAGGGTTTTTTCGGGGGGGGGGGGCGATGAGTGGGGGAAGACACAGTGAGGTGAAGGAGAGACCCAACTAAAGAGCAGGGAGCATTACAGAGCACTGGAAAGAAGCATCTCTAAGTGTTGCAGCCATGAATCCCAGCTCCACTCTGCAGCCACTGTTCCACCGTAACACATCTCTCAGGCACAACAGGCTCATATGTGAAATGAATGTACCTAAAGAATCAGTCAGGGTTTTGGTGTGAAACAAAGGGCACACTCAGCTGCGTGACTGAGTTTCATAAAGGGGCTATTTATAAAGGGTGTGGGCAGGGTTAGGGAACTTCTGTGAGGACAGTGAAGCAAAACAGGGAGTCAGGACCAATCCTCTGCTGGCTAGGACAAGGAGAGGGTGTGGTCACCAAACCCTGAAGCTGTCAGACAGGAGCTGTGGCCTTAGGCAGAGGAGCCCAGCCACTGTCAACCCACACCTGGCAGGAAGGAGCCAGGGGAATGAATTCACCGACTTCTTCACCTCTAATCCACCAAGCTCCTTCCAGAGCATCTCTTGTGGACCCTGACCAGAAGACAGGATAGGTCTGCAGAGGCCAACCTCCAGAGCGAAGTACAGACTACGTAGGGGATCTGGAGGAGCCAACAGAATATCTAGCACACCTAGATACCTGATAGAGCTGATGGGAGGTTAAAATGAAATAATCATCATAAATGCCTGATGCGGCAAATGCTCAGTCACTACCAATTTGGTCAGACTATCCATTTGGCATTTACTTATCAAAAGGCCACAACCTAACTTTTATTCTCAGGGGGCAAAAGCCAGGATGAAAACAAAGACATGTGGTCGTATAACCAGAGTGAAAAACAAAACTTTTACAAAGTTGACGGATAACATTTATTAAAACATGTCATACAAAAGGGCATGGTCTCTTCTATAAGAAGAAAATATTAAACAGTAACATTCAATTAAGTAAAACCATGCTGTACACTGAAGACAGCAATATATAAGGACAAAACTATTCAACTTTTGCAACACAGGCATAACATTTCACAAAATATCAATAAGATATGCACCTAATGATAATGTTTATCATCAAATGGTTTTGTGGTCTAAGAGTCACCTGACTTGCATAAATAAAGTAATTTTCTGGAAGAAACATTGGGAACCTCATAAAAGGAAAGAAGGCAGCAGCACTGACATAATATGACACAGGCTTCAAGCAACACTAAAAAAAAAAAAAAAAAAGTCACATTTGCAAAACGTGTTCCAGCATCTTCCCATCGGGCACTATCAGTAGAGATTTGAAATAAGAAACATGTACCTTTAAATATATAAGTAGCAAAGAAAAAAACCCAAACAAACAAACCCTGGTTTTACTCAACAAAGTTAGTGACCCATGAAAGCAATTAAATCACAAAATTAGTGTGGCACAGATGGGGTAAATATGCTGCTTGGTTTCCAGCATTCCTAAATGAGACCTTTACAAAGACAAACTCCTGGATTTGGTGTGAAGCCCTCCCCACCCTCATGCAGGGGGCTGCAGCAAATCCCCCTCCCCAGGACAAACACAACTGAGCTGCTTCTGTTCTGCCCCCATGTCACTTAGGCAGCAGTTTGGGGATGCACGTGCCTCTGCAGCAAGGGGTCACTGAGACCAAGCAGCTCTCCCAAACCGCGAGAAGCCAGCGCCGGGTCAGTTTGGTTCAGCAAATGGCCACTAAAATGGAGAAGACCCTTTTGGGTAGACTCTTTGAAAGCCGTGGCCTACAGAAGGGATTAGAGGAAGGTGAGATCTAGAAATCAGAATCAATAGGCTGGGGCCCAGGAGCGCCTGAGGGTAACCCTCAACACGTGAGGAAAGGCTACCGCAGTCCTTCCCTAGATGGTGATCCCTACTTGACCAAGTGGATTGTTGTGATGTGTAGATCTAAAATTAAAGGCATTAGGTATAAATACTAATATTAAATACTACTGATGGTGCCTTGAAGCCCTTTCCCACTGGGACTGGAGAAGAACCACAGTGAAGACTCAAAGTAGGGGACAAATACCTTGGTTGTAGGCCATTAACACGATCCCTGAAAGACTGTTTGGAAAATGTTACCCACAACTATCCAAACTCATTTGGAAGGATAAAGATTTTCTAAAGCTATACTGAGGCTACGGAGAGAGACAATCCAACCCAGTGTGGGCAGGAGAAAAAAGGTAGTAATCCAGTACAATCTCCTAATCCTAAAAAGCAAAGTTTATAAAAATTCACTTTCACTATCCAAACTAAGGCAATCTCTGTCCCCCACTTCTCTGAACATGGCCAGCATTTCAGATGCCCAACCACCTCGCAGGGTCTGACTGACCCGATTAGCAACCCAAATTTTAAAGGAAACCCCAACTACCATAAACAACTTAAAACAGCAGATGTGAGGAACTTACACTTTAAATTCTATACTTAGCTGATGTACATCTTAGGATTTTGATAAAAGACACCTTTCTTCACAACACATGAGATTAAGTCCCAGCACAACTGACTACTTCCCAAATTGCCACCAAAGGGCTGCCCACCACTCCTGGCTAAAAAAAAAAAAAAAAAAAAAAGAGTTCTTCAACATTACTCATAACAAAGGTGCTGTCCTAATTTCAGCATAACTGAAGAACCATGATTTTTCTAGAATATTTTGATTTTACCTCTCAGACTCTTCTCCCAAAATGTCCCAATGCTCATTTGAATACAATCTTTAATGGGAAACACCACATCAAACCTTCCAAATCATTAGAAAATGATTTGCTAATACCATGGGAGAGGGTGATCAGCTTTTGGCAGAACAAAATGGCTTCACTGCCTTGGTAGTGAAATCAGTAGGAACAAAAAAAGTTTCTTCTCACACGTAATGGCTAGGATCATCCCTAAAACCCATTGGCTTCTAACATGAAAAAAACAAAAGAGAAGGAGCAATTGAGCTCTGCTTGCACAGTCACCTCTATACACATCTGTCAGGTATGCAGAGAAAGGACTGTTAACCGGTGAAACTTCGACACAAAGAGTATTAATGTGGCAAACAACCAAGAGGTAATATCTAGTTTCTAGGTTAAAAAAATCAATATATATATATATATATATATAATAAAGTTTTAAATACAAAGTGCTTTTTATATATCGAGAATGATACAGTGTTAATGAATAGATCCCTGTTTTGTAATGTAGATTGCAAGAGTTAACTGGTAAATAAGTACTTTCTTTCCCCTTTCCAGACAACGTTCAACAAGTAGATGCCTTTGTGGTTGGAGCATGAGGACCAGAGGCCATTGCCAGCAATGTCTATCACACTGGAGCAAAGCCAAACTTTTAAAACAAAATTTCACCTCAAATCCAGGAAAAGTTATTTTTATTTTAAGGAAAAAAGTTTCCACTTGGAAGTAAAAGACCAGTAATCTGTGGAAAAGCTGACATAAGAGTAGCACCCTGTCCTACCCTGGTGAGAACTTCAGGTACCTGACGTAGCTTGAAAGCATCCCGAACAGAGGCTTCCTTTTTAACCTAAAACATCTGCCCGAGCTGCAGAAAAGATCGCCAAGAACAGCTGCTTTTCTTGCTGGTTTCTGGTGTGTACAGCTACGTGGACTTGTAAATTTATGCAGCTTTACCTAGAATTTGGGAGCATGAAATCTGTAGACTACTTTCTAAAATTAGGATTCTTCTTTCCCCCTTTGAAAACACGTTCCAGCACTCCGAAGAACTGGCAGCATTAGCTCAGCGTGCCCCACTAAGACTACCTCCCCCACCAGTGTATTTTCAAGACTCTTCTTGCTTGGGCAGTTGTTTTCTTCTGCCGCTCAAAATTCTGCTACTCAGCAACTCTCACTGACAGTTGGGAGTGTCACTGTAGCCCTCCATCAACTTCTGCGCACAGGTAACTCTCAGCTATGACTTCTGGCTCGTTCCCACTAACTGTGGTCACTGACTGACCTCCTCAGGAAGCATCATAATCTGAGAGAGAAACGGCTGCAGCCAATGGTACCATGGTCAGAGTCAAAGCAGGCTAGACGCCTACTAGCCATAGAGCAGATCCCACTGTGTGGATGCTAAAATTAAACAGGATTTGGGACAGCAAACCAATTAGAAATACCTATCTCTGGCACCCTAGAGAATTACAATTAGATACAATTGTCCAAACTAAATGTTAGTACTAAAATACAAAACTTTGCCTTATCAAGAGTCTGAAACACATCGTGACAGTGGCATCTTAACAGAAATTGAAGCTTGTACCGTAAGTTATTTGTTTTATACTTAGAATATCACCCTCTTAGCATCTCCATAGTTTTTAGTTAAAATACCCTTTAGAGAAAATAAAACCAGAGAAGAGAGCTCTGTTAATCACTTTCGCATCCTAGGAATCACATTATTTGTAGCTTTTACATTAAGTAGCATTTCATTCAGTGAGGCAGCTACCAAAACAAATCCACATTACCTAAGTTATCTATGGTGAGAGCTAAATAAAATTCCAACATGACCTTGTAACGAGTGATCAAAATTTGCTGCCACCTGAAACAGAACTGGTAGGCTGGAGTCCAGTTCCAAGTGCAGGTGTCTCTATCACCAAGTCCACCTGCCTCCATCACAACAACGGGCCTGAAGTTTTACCTCGCCAGCTGGGAGGTGGGTTAACTTCTCCCCATTACCCACTCCAGGCCTGGACAGGAACATACAAATTTGAGGAATTAGATTTTTAAATTGGCCTACTTAGAGCTGGTCTTTCAGAAATATCTTCCATTTTTTTTTAAGCTTCTCTCATAATAGCAAGTAGCACGCATCATCTGTGCCCAGATTTGCATAATTACCATAGTTTATTTTTGTGCCTGCCACTCAAGGGCCAGATCCTATTTTTAGTTAGCCTCAGTCGTATTCTGCTCAGCCTTTGCAGCTTCGTAGGACTTGGTACAAGAAGTCACATGCCTGTGGAAACTGTCCCTCCACATAAATCTCTTTGCACAGATATTACACTCATACGGCTTTATGCCTGTATGAATTTTCATGTGGCCCACGAGATGATGCTTCATTTTGAATTTCTTACCACAGACACCACAGCCATAAGGCCGAAGACCGAGGTGCATGCTCATGTGTCGATCTCTCTGACTCTTGTGAGTGAAACTTTTCCCACACTGACAAGGATACAGCTTGTCAGTGGCTGAGAATCCTAAATGGGAAGCTTCTTCTTTAATCCCTGTTACCATTTCAATATTCTCACTGTAGCCTGATGCTAGGGCAGCCTCCTGTCTGTGCCCAACTAGATTCCCATCTGACCTCTCTCCAGAAAACTCTTCCATGGAAGAGCCATAGAAATCCACCTGCTCATCATAATTGCTTTCATCAGCCTGTTCATCAAACTCTGCTTCCACTTTTTTTTCCCCGACATGAAAGTCTTCCTCTACTCCCGAAGGCTGGACCGAGTGCTCTGTCTGCATGGTATTGATGGATTCAGTGACCTGGTGCTCATCATAGGGTGCGTGCACATCCATGCCCTCACATGCCTGTTCAAAGCGCTCAGGCTTCACGTGGATCCAGCGTTTGTGAGCCATTATGCTGGGCTTGCTATACATGGGCCGGGTGTAGTGGAACTCGGCACTGTCACTGGCCCCCTCCTCCCCATCCTGGCTTGCCATTTCCGTGCTCAGCCGGTCATGCTCCGTGGATGAGTTGCTGGGAAGGTATTCGTGCTCAGTGAGCTGAGATGACAGCTCGTCTTTGGTGCTCTCCTCTTCATTCTCTCCATCCCTCAGTTCTTGGGCTTTAGGGAAATCAGCATGGCCCCCAGAGCCCAGCTCAAAGCTCTCTACCAGGCCATTGTAACTACTGCTGCTTGGAGACTGGTGGTCACTGCCATGATTTAGCTTCTGACAAAGGACTGTAGGGTTTCCCTCTAAAACTTCAGTGCATTTGTCTACTACATGCCACATCTGGAGGAAGCTTGCTGCTGTTAAGTAACTAACAATTTCTGGAGCAGGCATGACTAGACGTCCTGTATAACTAGATAAGAGAATGTTCTCAAATACCCTTGGGTTCATCACATCAGGTAAAACAATCCTCCT
The DNA here is from genome assembly GCF_003265705.2 of Callorhinus ursinus. Classification (NCBI taxonomy): domain Eukaryota; kingdom Metazoa; phylum Chordata; class Mammalia; order Carnivora; family Otariidae; genus Callorhinus; species Callorhinus ursinus. The sequence goes on from NW_027397086.1 coordinate 5,027,166, forward strand.
GCTGTTTTTCAGGAGTACCTGGTCACAAAAGTAGGGTGAACTGGCAGCAAGAACAGCTTTGTGTGCCCGGAAAATGTGGCCTTGGACAACAATGGAGACATCACATAATTGTCCTTGCTGGCGCTGCTGGTTCAGTTTCTGCAGAATGGTGCTGGAAAAATCAGGAAATTCTACTCGAAAAGAGTTTGTTCCAGGCTCCATTTCATCACAAATCTTGTTCAGTGCTACAGTAAGAGAAAGAAAAATTAGTACTAATTCCAGCCCAAAGAGAAACTTACTGATCACTAAGAAAACTAAGACAAGTTCCATAGTTCCATCAAGTCCCCTTGCCTGTGGGCACTAGTGAGCAGAGCATTCATCCCCCAGAGCAAGGCTTGCAGGTGTGAGTATGCCAAAAACAGGAACCACCCACCACTCTTCATGGTATTAACTCTTGATTTTGCCTGTCTGAATGAGAGAATAGAATCCACAGAGATGTGATCTGTAAGCTATACAAATCTCCTAAATAAAACAAAGTACATATTTCTAGTTCAAACAAACATAGTACCTATCCAAATGACAGAATTTTTGAGACCTCAGATTCGATCCACATTTGCCAAGTTGGGGTGAGGAAGTGAGGATGGAATTGTGAGAAGGAAAAATTATGCAAAGGTTCTGAGACAAGAATGAACTCAGCAACTGTAAGGAACTGCAAGACCATTAGGCTATACACCAGCCTGGGAGTGAGGGGAAAAGGGGCTGAAGTGGCCAGAACAATCCTGCCTTTGGTCCTTCAGCAAAGGTCCTTCCTTTGCCCCTTCACAGGGGCAAACTCACCAAAGCCCCAAACAATGTGAGTTTCTCTGGTGGCCATCAGAATTTTAGTCCTGTAGGAGCCTCTGATGTGAAGCAGAATTAAGTGGGAAGGCAAGGTATTCCTTCTATCTGATGGTCTCCAAGTTGTTTATAGACCAAAGAGCATAGTAAATATCGTCCCTGTTACTAAATGAACTCAATCCGAAGATAAAGCTATAACAAAGAATAAAGGATTGCCTGTGTTGTTACTGTAAATATATTTTGTGGGATAGTCAAGCATTAGAGAAAATTTCAAACAGCAACAATTAACAAGATAAACTCCGTTAGAGATCCTGCTCATGCCCCATAATTCCATAGTAAATTAAAATAAACCAGTAAACCCAAGAGATTTATTGGCGCTGTCACCTGGCTCTAATACTATATCCAAACATTGTTAAATGTCAGATTTTTGGGGCGCCTGGGTGGCTCAGTCGTTAAGCATCTACCTTCAGCTCAGGTCATGATCCCAAGGTCCTGGGATTGAGCCCCATATCGGGCTCCCTGCTCTGCGGGAAGCCTGCTTCTCCCTCTCCCACTCCCCCTGCTTGTGTTCCCTCTCTCACTGTCTCTCTCTCTCTGTCAAATAAGTTATTTATTTATTTAATAAAATCTTAAAAAAAAAGCCAGATTCTCTAAGTATGAGATTAAAAAAAAAAAACAAACAAACCCAAAGATTGAAAGTCATCTTTGAGAGACAGGGAGAAAGACCAAGAAACTAATTACTATATAGCAGGGACTGTACACCTTTTCTTTTTTAAAATATTTTATTTATTTATTTGACAGAGAGAGACACAGTGAGAAGGAACACAAGCAGAGGGAGAGGGAGAGGGAGAGGGAGAAGCAGGCTTCCCACGGAGCAGGGAGCCCGATGTGGGGCTCGATCCCAGGACCTTGGGATCATGACCTGAGCTGAAAGCAGGCGCTTAACGACTGAGCCACCCAGGCACCCCTGTACACCTTGTTTTCACTTAATCTTTATAATGACTCTGCAAATGTGGAGATTGATATTGTCAGGTTTGGCTATTTCAAGTAACTTTCCCAAGGTTAAAATAAGAGCTAATTTTTATTAAATTGGGATTTGATTCTAGGTCTCTATGACTTCAAAGCCTATGCTATTTTTCTAAAACATCATCCTGCCTCTTCTAGGAAGATGCCAAAATACCAGGTTATTCATTAATAAATTTTGGAGGTAAAATAAGTGTTTTTAGAAAAAGCATTAATTTACGGCTATACCTCTTAAAACATTTCATGATAATTTAAAACAAAAATAGACTAGGAAATAAACTATTCAGGTTATTTGCAATTTCAAAAGGAGAAGTTTAGTAGTATATAAACATAAGACTTAGAAGTATGGAAATTCTGAGAACTGTATCTGGGTAAATAGATTCTCTACTAGATCACACCACTGTAGAATCTGGGTTTTAGCTATTTGAAGAAAAGGGGGGAATAATACACATGTAAAGGCATTTAAAGAAAGTTGTTTAAAAAAAAATTCTTCACCATTTATTCCTATTCCCCCTCCCAAAGAAAATCACCATTAACAAACTCACATATTTCTAGAAACTTCTATGTGCATATATCAGAATAAATCATATATAGCCTTAAAAATCCTTACCCAAATGGGTTCATTACCTACATTTTTAAAAATTGTTAGTTATGTTAATCACCATACATTGCATCATTAGTTTTTGATGTAGTGTTCCATGATTCATTGTTTGCATATAACACCCAGTGCTCCACACAGAACGTGCCCTCTTTAATATCCATCACCAGGCTAGCCCATCCACCCACCCCTCTCCCCTCTAGAACCCTCAGTTTGTTTCTCAGAGTCCACAGTCTCTCATGGTTTGTCTCCCCCTCCAATTCCCCCCACTTCCTTCTTCCCCTCCTGCTATCTTTTTTTTAACATATCGTGTATTATTTGTTTCAGACATTACCTACATTTTATTCTGCATTTAGCTTTTGTCACTTAATAGATCTTGTAGAACTTCTAACATCGTATAGACTGATTGAGTCCCCCCAAATTCATGTTGAAACCTATTCCCTCGGGGCGCCTGGGTGGCTCAGTCATTAAACATCTGCCTTCCGCTCAGGTCATGATCCCAGGGTCCTGGGATAGAGCCCTGCAGCGGGCTCCCCGCTCAGTGGGGAGCCTGCCTCTCCTTCCCCAACTCCCCCTGCTTGTGTTCCCTCTGTCAAATAAATAAAATCTTAAAAACAACAACAACAACAAATAAACCTATTCCCTCAATGTGAGAGTATTTGGAGGAGGGTTTTTAGGTGGTGATGAGGTCACAAGGGCCGAGTCCTTATAAAAGAGACACTAGGGGCACCTGGCTGGCTCAGTTGGTACAGTATGTGACTCAATCTCAGGGTTGAGTTGAGTTCGAGCCCCCATTGAGTGTAATAAAAAAATTAAAAAATTAAAAGAGATACAGAGACTACTTTGCCTTTTTGGCCATGTAAAGACACATGGAAAAGACGAGCTATCTATGAATGAGGGCGTGGGTCCTCCCTAGACACAGAATCTACAAGCGCTTTGACCTTGGACTTCTTAGCCTCAAGAACTCTGAGAAATAAATTTGTTGTTTATAAGCCACCCAGTCTATGGTATTTTGTTATAGTAGCCCAAATGGACTAATGTATCACATTAGCACAGAAAGAGCTAATTCAGTTCTGTTTAATGACTATATAGCTCCTGCTATATGGACATATCCTAATTTAAGCAGCTCTATTCTTACAGAATTTCACGTCTGGACTTTTGAAATTATGAGCAATGCTATTATAATATACACAATATAATTATACATCTATGCATAACTATCCTGGCCTATCTTTGGAAATATCTATAAGGTAATCTCTACCAGTGGAACTGCTGGGTCAAAGGGCTGTGCATTTGACATTCTGATGTGTATTACCAAGGTACTTTCCAGAAAGGTTGCATCAAGACACATTCCTACCAACAATAAACAAGTGTCTACTCCCCCATACTCTTAACACTACACATTATCAAACCAGAAAGAAAAAGTTTGCAAATCTCCTAAATTAATAATCCATGATTGTGGTTTTGATCAACATTTCTTTAATTATGAATGAGAATGATATTCTTTATTCATGTTTACTGTCATTTGTTTTTCCTATAAATTATCAGTCATATTCTTTGCTCAAATAAATTGGGCAATTCATCTTACCGATTTGTAGTTTTTTTATAAATGCAGGAAATTAACTTTGAAATGTATACAAATTACCCAATCTTTGCTTTTATGGCTCCAGGGTTTTGTATTAGACATAGAACGGCATTCCCACTCCAAGATTATTTTTATAAAGTAAAAAGATTTAGTTTTTTCCTCCTGGTATTATTTTTTTTAAAAAAGCATTTAAATGTTTAATACACAAAGAGTCTGTTTTGGCATAAGGAGTAATGCTGGGATCCAGCCCTTTTCCCTCCAAAATGTCTAGCCTATTTTTCCAACACTGTTACTGAATACTAATCTTTTCCTCAAGATTTCAAGTATCTTTTATGGAATCTTAAGTGACTGAGAACAAGACTTTTAAATACAGTTCTATGAAAATCAATGTCATTAAGTAGTATAGAGGAAATGGTGGACTAGGAAGCTCTAGGGATCAGTCCCTCCACCAAAACAACCAGTAAGCTATTGAATAATCAGAATCAACTATTTCAGAACTCTGGAATCTGATCAGATGCTTGTAGCAACCAAGACAATGCTGGCTGGAGAGAGAGGCTGTTGAACCTCACTAAGAGCATAGACCAACTATAATCCCCATTCCTTACCCCTGCACCACCCTGTGGGATAGTGGCCCACATTCCTAAAGTGGCTGGCTCATGCCAGGGAGGACAACAGGGATTATGTCCTTCAAAAGCTGGGGGGTTTGCATTCTGGCCAATATGGTGGATCCACATAGCTTTGTTTTGGTCTGCTCAAGCTGCAGTGGCTTCCCCAGTGGCACTGATCATTAATTTTTTTTTTTTTTTGATCATAAGATTTAAAAATATAAACACACTCCCCTGCCCATCCACGCCCAGGACCTAGGTCAAAGTATTTAAGGAAGTCTGTCATGTCACGGGCTAAACACATAATGAAACTTCAGTGACTACAAGCAATAAGGTGATACAGACTTTGCAAAATCGTTTGGAAAAATTGTCATGCAAACAGACAACTGCAGACCTCAACAAGTAACAAAAGAAATCCCATAGGATGGGAAGAATCTGATTTCAAGAGTTACCATACTAGAATACATAAAATGTTCAAGCTCTCAACCAACAACTACAAAGTATACAAAGAAAAAGGAAAACAGGAGGATTCACAAGAAAAAGAATCCATACATTGGAATTACTAGCCAAAATTGTTAAAAACATCTGCCTTGTATATGCTCAAATTGCTTTAAAAAAAAAAGACAAACCCAAAAAACCCACTATGGGCAAACTAAAGGAAATCAGGAGAAAAATGTCAATAAGGAGACAGAAATTATAAAAAGGAACCAAAGAGAAATTCTGGAGCCAAGAAGAGTAATAGCTGTGTTGTGGGCTGCGTTGTATCCCTTCAAAATTCATGTTGAAGCCCCAACTCTCCAAGTACCCTAGAATGTGACAGTTTTGGGATCGTAAGGCCTTCAAAGAGGCAATTAAAATAGGGTTGTTAGGGTGGGCCCTAATCCAATCTGACTAGTATTCTTTTAAGAAATGAAATTTGGACACACAGAGAAACATGTGAGGTGTGCACAATGTGAAGATACAATGAAAAGGTGGCCATCTGCAAGCTGAGAAGAAAGGCCTTAGGAGAAACCAAATCTACCAACACCATGATCCTGGTCTTTTTGCCTCTGGAATTGTGAAAAAAACAAATTCCTGTTATTTAAGCCATCTAGTCTGTGATATTTTGTTTGAAAGACATAGGAAACAAATACAAGTTGAAAGAAAAAATCCACAAGAGGAGTTCAATGGCAAATTTAAATAGGCAAAAGAAAAACAATCAGCAAACTCAAGGACAAAGCAATTGCAATTATCCAGTTGGAGGGATAGAAAGAAAAATGAAGAGAAATGAGCACAATCTGAGGTACCTGTGGGACACCATCAAATGTACCAACATGCACACCATGTGGGTCTCCAAAGAAAGAAAAGGTAGAAATAGTATTAAAAGAAATATTGGTAGCAAACTTCCCAAATTTGATAAAACACAAACCCATACATCCAAGAAGCTCAAAAAACTCCAAGAAGGGTAAAATTAAAGAGCTCCACATTAGACACACTAGAAGTTAAACAGCAGAAAGTCAAAGACAAGGGAGTTGAGAGGAGCAAGAAAGAAGTGCCTCATCACATAAAAAAGGATCTTTAATAAGATTCACGCTAACTTTTCATCACACGCTAATTTTTCATCAAAGACCGTAGCGGCCAGAAGGCAGTGGTATAAAATTTAAAGTGCTAGAAGAAAAAACTGTCAACTGATAATTCTCTATCTGGCAAAACTATCCTTTCTTGAATAAAGGAGAAATTAAGACATTCCCAGATAAACAAAAGCTAAGGGCATTCATTACCAGTAGACCTCCTCTACCAGAAATGATAAAAAGGGGTCCTTTCAGGCTGAGATAAAAGAATACGAGGTAATAATTCCAAGGCATATGAAGGAATAAAGACCACTGATAAAGGTTAATAACATAAATATAAAAGCTGTTATCATTCTTTTGACTTATAACTCCTTTTTTCCCGTATGCTTTAAAAAGCAAATGCATAAAACAATAAATCTTAAGTCTATGTCAATAGACAAGGTCTGAAGATGTAATCCATGACAATAACAGCATGAAGGGAGAGGGATGGATACGTAAGGAGCAGAGTGTTTGTGTACTACTGAAACTAAGTTTTGGGGTGCCTGGGTGGCTCAGTTGGTTAAGCGTCCAACTCTGATCTGGGCTCAGGTCATGATCTTAGGGTCCTGAGATGGAGCCCCAAGTGGGGCGTGCTTAAGATTCTCTCTCTCCCTCTCCACACCTCCCCATCCCCACTCAAGCGCACAATTGTGTTCTCTCTTAAAAAAAAAAAAAAAAAAGAACTAAGTTTGAATTAGTCAAACTAGGTTGTTGCTAAGTTTAAGACGTTAATTGTAAAACTCAATGTAATTACTAAGAAAACAATATACATGAAAAGGAAAGAAGAAAATCAAAATGGCATACCAAAAGAAGAGTAAATAAATGTTTTTATTTTATTTTTAACTGTTTTTAAAAGGTAGTAATGGAGGAACTGTGGAACAAAAAACATACAAGATATACAGAAAACAGCTACACGGTACAAGTAAATCCTTCCTTACCAGTATTTAAATGTAAATGGATTAAGCTCTCCAATTAAAAGGTGGAGATTGGCAGAATGGTTTATTAAAAAACATATGATTTATTTATATCTTGTCTATAAGAGACAAGTAAAATGAAAGAAAAGATATTCCATGCAAAGAGCTAGAGTGACTATATTATTATCAGACAAAATAGACTTTAAGTCAGGTTACAAGAACAAAGGACATTATATATTGATTAAAGGTTCAATCTAACAAGATGATGTAACAACCATAAACATATATGTACCTAACAAGAGAATATATATGGAACAAAATATATGAACCAAAAATGGACAAAGTTGTAGAGAGAAACAGACCAATCTACAACAACAGGTAGTGACGCCAATTCCTCACTTTTAGTAATGGATAGAAAAAACCAAACTCAGGATCTATAAGGAAATAGGAGACTTAAACAACATTACAACTAATCAATGACACCTAAAAGATAGAATACAGAATATAAAAAGTAATAAAGCTCTTATACATGTTACAATATAAACACTGAAAACATTACGCTAAATCATGCTAAATGTTAACTTAAAGAAGCCAGACACAACAGGACACATGTTGTATAATTCCATTTATGTGAAATATCTAGAATAGGAAAATTCAGAGACAAAAAAGTAGATTAGAGGTTATCATGGGCTCAGGGGAATTAGGAATGGGAGTTACCGGGCACCTGCGTGGCTCAGTCTTTAAGCGTCTGCCTTTGGCTCAGGTCATGATCCCAGGTTCTGGGGATCAAGCCCCGCATTGGGCTCCCTGCTTGGTGGGAAGCCTGCTTCTCCCTCTCCCACTCCCCCTGCTTGTGTTCCCTCTCTCAGTGTCTCTCTCCGTCAAATAAATAAATAAAATCTTAAAGAAAATAAAAATAAAATGCAAGTATCTGACCTCTGCCCTTAACTTTGGGTGAGTGTGGTATTTCTACATATTCCCTGATCTTACTAACATGTAAAGCCTGAAACTCTCCTTCAAGTTTTCCTGCTATATAAGCCTATTTATAAGCTCACAAGCAGTTGTGATCTATATTTATAGTATAGCTGCTGTTCCAATTGTTAAAAAAACTTCCACAGAAGTAATTAACTCACTAAAATAAACACATAAATTAAGTAAACCAACATAAAATACTATATATGCAAAGTACTGTGAGGGAATTTCTAAAACGATCAAGGAGTCTCACTGTCCAGAGTTTATAATCTGGTAGGAGAGATTAAAAACAAACAAACAAACAAACATGCATACAACTCTTATTCAAGGCAAAGCATGATAAAAACACAAGAGAATTATAAACTCAAGAGAAATTCAGGAGGGGACCTGGTATATCCTACAGTCATATATCTTTTCAGTAAAAGAGGAAGACTTGAGAGCAATATTTAATTCTTCCCATTTACCATATCCTAACCAAAATAATCTAGGAAAAATGAAAAAACTGGCCTTAGTCCTCAAAACTAGGGACCAGAGTTATCTGGTTAAACTTTAATTAATGACAGAGTGGAGATGGGGTCAGACTGAAAAGAAACATTACCCCTGCAAATCCACCTACTACCCCAGACAATCCTGATATAGTAGCAGCAATCCTGAGAGAAAAACACTAATGCCTGTTCATTTGGAAGGGTCCATCCATGGCTAAAATCTCCGAATGGACTATGGGACAGGTCCTGTAGATTAGCAACATGCGTTGCTGGCTGCACTGGAATACCAGAGGTTGCATAGTGCCTCAGCAGAAATTTTTTAAAAACATGACATGAGAGGGTGGGGCTCAGCAGTAGCCCCAGGAAGGAGGCAGAGACATTTGCTAGCTGGGCCAAAGAGACTAAAGTAGGTCCCTGGAATCACAATTTCACTAACACCTGGGGCGCCTGGGTGACTCAGTCGGTTGAGCGTCTGCCTTCAGCTCAGGTCATGATCTCAGAGTCCTGGGATCAAGCCCTGCATCTGGCTCTCTGCTTAGTGGGGAGTCTGCTTCTCCCTCTCATTCTCCCTCTGTGTGAGCGCTCTCTCAAATAAGTAAAATCTTAAAAAACAATTTCAATAACACAGAAGAAAGTGCACAGAGCTCAAGCTCTCCTAAGAGTATCTAAGACCCAGCCTCTGGCCCCAGCCATTCAGTTCAAGTTAACCCCTGGTGTCAGGATGGTTCAGCCTGTCCTCCAGCTAAAGAACTAAGAGTTGATTCTAACAGCATTCAGGTATATGGTAAAAAAAAAAAAAACCCAAAGAACTCACCCACAAAGGGGGGAATTTTTCAGACCCAAGCAGAATGTTTCCCTCTAAAGAATTAAAAACCCGGTTAGTTTTATTCTGTAAGTACATGGAGTCTGTAAATACATTCTACAGTAACAAAAATGAAGAAAATAGTAAGGGATAAACAAAGCACAGTTTTTTGTTTTTAAGTAAGCTCTGTGCCCAACGTGGGGCTTGAACTTAATATCCCAATATCAAGAGTCACAGGCCCTACTGACTGAGCCAGCCAGGTGCCTGCCCCTAAAGAGCACAGCTTAGACAGTGTTCTTATTTTTATTTATTTTATTTTATTTTAATTTTTAGTAGGCTCCATGCCCAGTGTGAAGCCCAACATGGGGCTTGAATTCACGACCCTGAGATCAAGACCTGAGCTGAGACCAAGAATCAGACACTTAAATGACTGAGCCACCGAGATGTCCCTCTGGATAGCATTTTAATTTTTTAAATTTTTATTATTTTTAAAGATTTTATTTATTTGACAGAGAGACAGAGAGAGCAAGAGCGTGTGCACAAGCCAGGGGAGAGGCTGAGGGAGAAGCAGACTCCCCACTGAGCAGGGAGCCTGATGTGGGGCTTGACCCCAGGATCATGACCTAAGCGCAAGGCAGATACTTAACCGAATGAACCACCCAGGAGTCCCTAGATAGCATTTTTAAAATGATGTTTCCACAAACTTATGAAAACATGGTCTTTATGAAAAACGAGCTGATGACTTAAAGTAAGATGTATAGAAACTAATAACACAGGAGAAATGTAAACAGGCAATCAGGAGCAGAACTCCAACAGCAGAAAAGGAATCGGTGATGTGGAAGGCACTCTGGGGGAACTTCTATCAGAATGCAGGAGGAGGATAAAAATATGAAAAGAGCAAGAGAGAAGAGAATAGAACAGGAGAACAGGGAATAGAGATCCAAAGTACGGCTAGTTAGTGTACTAAAGACAGAATTGAATGGAGTACAAGGAGCAATCAAATAAAATATTTAATAGAAAATTTCTGAGTGAAAAATCTTGAGTATTCAGAAGTCTTGCCTCAGTAGTGGGGGCAAATTAGCCCCGAACAAAATGCAGCTCTGGTCCTGTTAAACAGATCTTAAAAACAAGCCTCAAAAGGATCAAACTACTTAGAATATTTACATAGTACAAAAATATTCAGAGCCCAGGAAAGTAAAATTCATGCCTGGCATCCAATGACAAATCACCAGGCATGCAAAGAAGCAGGAAAATATAACTCATAATAAAGAAAGAAAAAATCTGATCAACAGAAACAAACCCAGAAATGACAAATTTATGTAACTGGTAGAAAATTCTGTATCCCATATGTTTATGAAAATAGAGGAAAATTAAGCATAGTAGGTAAACAGGGAAGCTATAAAAAAAAGACCCAAATCAAATTTCTACAGATTAAACACAAATAAGCAAATACTGAGGAATAACAACACTGCAGAAAAAAGATCAGTGAACCTGAAAACACAGCAATAGAAACAACCTAAAATAAAACAGGGAGGGGGAAAAAAAGGGACCAAAAAAAAAAAAAAGAGGGGAAGGGGAAACAAGGTATCAGTGAGCCCTGAGACAACTTCAAGGCACCTAATTGGAATCCCTGAAGGAGAGGAGGTGGAGGGTCTAAAAACTGAAATTTGAGGAAATAATATCAAAAATCTTTCCAAATTTCATGAAAACAACAAACCCACCCACCCAAGAACCTCAACAAATTCCAAGCACAAGAAGCATAAAAAAAACTTCACCAAGCCATACCATAATCAAATCACTTCAAACCAGTAATAAGAAAACTCTTAAAAGCAGCCAGAGGAAAAAAGAGCCATTTTGTACAGAGAACCACAGATAAAAAGGCTGCAAACTTCCTGTCAGAAACAATGTCAGGACACAGTAGACAATGCAAGACAGGTGTCTTCAAAGTACTCAAAGAAAAAACCTGTCAGCCTATATTCTATACCCAATCAAAATAGCTTTCAAAGTAAGGCAAAATACTTGTTTAGATACAGAAACAATAATAGAATTCATCACCAAGAAGGTCAAAAGTCAAAAGAATGGGTATATGAAAACAACAGTAAACCAGGCAACACTATTAATATCAAAATAAGATTCGATGTAAATAGCACTAAATGGGACAAAAGCTTACTGTTCTTATTTTTTTCCCCAAGTTTATTGTTAGTCGATGAATACCATTAATTCACAGTAAGAGTTATCTCTCAAACTATGTGTAAATGTAATATAGTCTTCAGGAAACAAGAGTGACAGAAACTAATTGTAGTAAGAAATATAAATTTTCCTTTTTTAATCCTTAAATCAGGTAGGCAAAAGATAATTGGGATATAGAAACTTAGATTGGTATCACTGGTAATGCTAATTTAAATGAAACATACAACCTCTACAGTCTACAAATAACACATCTTTTATTAGGTTTTTATAGGACATTAAAAAAAAAAAAAAAAAGAGTGGGCACAGAGAGCACCAGTTATCCCCAAAGCAGAAATGCACACACAGAGCACATGTGATTACGTGTGATTACACAATGTATAAGTCCAGAAATATTGAAGAATAAATCTTAAAAACCCCACCCAATAATTAAACAAAATTCTTAATTCTAAAACAATGAAGAAATTAAAACTGGCATGTCAAATTCACAAAATTAAGAATAAGAAATGGCATATAATGACATATAGAAACTTTAAGACAGAAGACAATTAGACGGGGTGGGATGGGGTGGCTGGGTGATAGACATAGGGTAGGGTATGTGCTACGGTGAGCGCTGTGAATTGTGCAAGACTGTTGAATCACAGATCTGTACTTCTGAAACAAATAATGCAAGATATGTTAAGAAAAAAGAAAAAGAAGAAGATTAGCAGGAGGGGAAGAATGAAGGGGATTAAGTCGGAGGGGGAGACGAACCATGAGAAACGATGGACTCTGAAAAACAAACTGAGGGTTCTAGAGGGGAGGGGGGTGGGGGGATGGTTTAGCCTGGTGATGGGTATTAAGGAGGGCACGTTCTGCGTGGAGCACTGGGTGTTATGCACAAACAATGAATCATGGAACACTACATCAAGAACTAATGATGTAATGTATGGTGATTAACATAACAATAAAACAATTTTTAAAAAAGAAGACAATTAGATAATTCCACATTTTTTTTTAAAGATTTTATTTATTTATTTATGAGAGACAGAGAGAGAGGCAGAGGGAGAAACAGGCTCCCCGTAGAGCAGGGAGCCCGATATGGGACTCGATCCCAGGACCCTGGGATCATGACCTGAGCCGAAGGCAGACGCTTAACCATCTGAGCCACCCAAGCACCCTAGACAATTCCACATTAAGAAACTTTAAAATCTCACGGATAAAAAGTTTTATAGAAAAATATAAATTATCAGAACTGACCTGAGAAGGAAAAAAAAATCTAAACAGTAACTGTGGAGAAATTACCAAACAGTTCAAATGATTTCCAAAAGCACACAAGGCCTAGAATAATTTATGGGAAAATTCTGTAAACAAATTATTATGCTGTATAAACTGTTTCAGAGGGTAAGAGGAGCAAGGGAATAATGGTGGGAGGAAACTTACTAATTACTTTTACTTAAACCCTGGTATCAAAATTAGACATGAAAAAACTGTAAGCCCACCTCACTTACTAACATAGAAAGAAAAATTATAAATCACATGGCATTCTGGTTTGTTTTCTTTAATCTCTTGTGGGTCAAGTGCACTGTGAGTATGGCACACTGAAAAAACTGAGTTATTGCTCCCATCCCACTGAGGGCAAGGTCCTCACCTATGGTAAAACTACCACTAGAATGCCAGCTCACAAGCTCTCTCTGCACTCTCTTCCATTCAAGATCACTCCTGCGCTTCCTTCTACAAGTGTCAGTGTGGTGGGAGATAAACCTGGACAGGATTGCTGGGACTACCCTGCTAAAGGCTCAATCTGAACTTTAAATGTGGGCACTGGGGGCAGCACTGGAAACTTCTCAGTGATATGCTGTGAAATATGTTCAGGAAAGACAATCTGCTGATGCACTTAAAAGCAGGAGTAAGTGTGAAGTACAGGCTTAATTATAAGATTTCAGCAGGGGTGCCTGGGTGGCTCAGTTGGTTAAGCATCTGCCTTCGGCTCAGGTCATAATCCCAGAGTCCAGGGCAGGGAGTCTGCTTCTCCCTTTGCCCCTCACCCAGCTCTTGCCCTCTCTCTCAAATAAATAAGTAAAATCTTAAAAAAAAAAAAAAAAAAAGATGTCAGCAAATATAATCAAGGTTTGAGGCAATGAAATAACAGTGAGTATGGAAAAGGTAGAATTGGTAAGCAGGAAGATGCAAGGTAGTGCAAGGCACAAATAATACCATCAAGGGAGTGAAAAGGTAACCTCCAACATGGAAGAAAATATATGCAAGTCACGTAAATGTTAAGTGACCTATATCCAGAATATATAAAAAAAAACTCCTAAAATTTAGTAGCAGACAACTGAAAAATGGGCAAAGGATTTAACAGACATTTCTCTAAAGAAGATATACAAATGAGCACACAAAAAATGCTCAAAAATCATTATTCACTAGGGAAATGCAAATTCAAACCACAATGAGATATTGCCCATTCAGATGGCTATGATAAATAAAACAGACAAAACAAGTATTGATATAGATGTAGAAGGATCCATTATACATTGCTAGTGGGAATATAAAATGATGTGGCGACTTTGGAAAACAGTTTAGCAGTCCCTCAAAGAATTAAACATAGAGCTACCATGTAACTCAACAATTCTACTCATAGATATATTCCCAAGAGCATTGAAAACATATGATATTCGCAAAAATTTACACAGGATTATCAACAACAGCATTATCCATCATGGCCAAAAGTGGAAACAACCCAAAGGTCCTCATCTGATGACTGAATAAATAGAAGGTGGTATATCTATACAATGAAATATTATTCTTTATTCTTAAAACTTTCTGTCAGAAACAATGTCAGTCAGGAGACAGTAGACAATGCAAGACAGATGTCTTCAAAGTACTCAAAGAAAAACCTGTCAACCTATATTCTATACCTGGATTTTTATTGCAATCTTTTGGCAATAAAAAAGAATGAAGTGCTGACAGATATGGTAACACGGCTGAACCTTGACAACATTATGCTAAGTGAAAGAAGTTAGATACAAAAGGCCACATCTTGTATGATTCCATTTATAAGAAATGTCCAGAATAGAAAGACTTATAGACAAAAAGTAAATCAGTGGCTGCCAGAAACCATGGGAAAAGGAAACGGGAGTGACTGACTGCTAACTGGGGTTTTGTGGGGTTTTTTTGGTGGTGGTGGGGAATGAAAATCCTCAAATTAGATTGTGGTGATGGTTATACAACCCACTGAATATGCTAAAAAACTTTTAATTGCACGTGAATTATATCTTAATAAAGTGGTTGAAAAAATAAAGTGATGTGAAGTAAACTAGTTACCTATACTGACTATGAAGCTTCCAAACTGGGTAACTAGGAAAATGTTGTAATTAGTAGAGATAATAACAGCATCTACTATTTATTAAATGTGTGCATTGTACCAAAATCTGTACGAAAGCACTGTATGTATTTTATCTCATTAGTCCTCAAAATAAACCACTGGATAGGTATTTTTCATTCCTATTGTATAGAACAGGAAACAGACAAAGAGGCTAAACACTTGCTTAAGGTCATGTAACTACTTAATGTGGTGAAGTTGGAATTCAAATTCAAAACACTTGCTCAGGCCCAATACAGCCTGATGTTGGTATGAAGGTAAAGGTGAATACTATTTTCAGAAATAAACAACTGAAGTAATCTATAATATACAACACATTCCTAAACTCCTGAGCAAATTATTTACCATCCTCAGACTTAATGAGGTACTAGCGATTTTATCTTGCACATAGTTAAGAAAAAAAAACAGAAAACAAAAACAAAACAAAACCAACCCAACAGTAACAGTTCTAAAACATGCACACCTATCCCCGCTCATTCCCTCCATAGTTTATGGAGGCTCCTTGGCTTTTTTTTTTTTAAGATTTTATTTATTTATTTGACAGAGATATAGTGAGCGAGAGAGAGAGAACACAAGCAGGGAGAGTGGGAGAGGGAGAAGCAGGCCTCCCGCGGAGCAGGGAACCCGACACAGGGCTCAGGGCTCGATTCCAGTACCCTGGGATCATGACCTGAGCTGAAGGCAGAGGCTTAACAAATGAGCCACCCCGGCGCCCCGGCTCTTTGGCTTTTTTTAAAAGCAGGGAAAAACAGGGAAATATTGAAGAATCACCAAGCTCTAGATGACCTTCAAGGTCTCTTCCAACTTTGATGAGTTTAACAGTAGCCTGTATTTAATTATTACACAGCTAAAGAACAGTATGTCAAGTTTTACACATTATTTAAACACAATTACATGTCTGAAAACCACAGATAGCAATATAATAGGGGAAGCAGACCCATCAGTCTTGAAGCCCTCCAGAGATTTCTTAATCAGAACAGAGGGTAATTTGCATGCTTACTGTAGGGAGCACATTTAAACACAGTAAATACCACTTTAGTAAATCTAAAGACTGGCACAAATGTACAAAAATACCAATACCCCATGCCTACCAAAATTCTTTGTATTAGTCAAATGCTTTACAGTTCACAAAGCAGACTATGGAAACCTGGGTCTTGCAATAACCCTGAATCCTCATACTCATTTATGAGTAAACTGAAGCTCAGGAAGGTTAAAAGACCTGCCCAATGTCATATATCTCAGAAGTGGTAGGTCAGGATTCAAATCAGTTTAATTTAACTCTATTATTTTTCTAAGTTAAAAAAAAGTAACTCAGCAGAGAAATTTCTCTGAAGTTAAAAGCTGTAAGGGTATGATAGAAAGCAGTGATTGGTCTTAAAATACGCAAGAGCTCCTTCCCAGAAGAGAAGCAAAAGAAACTGTGGTCTAGAGCAATTAAATACAACTACATCATTATTTCTGCTGAAAAAGAAACCATTTTAGTAAACAATTTAAAAAACTGTCTTTTTAGTAAGTTCATAGCTTACCTAATGCAAAGCTGTATTCCTGGGAAAAGCCCGTTATGCCATGGCCATCACAAAGCAGTATGGATGAATGAGGAAGGGGAACCCATTCTCAGTTTTGTTTCAAATTAAAATTGCACTGACTTCTGAAAGAAAAAATTGTGTTCAAAATGTAAAAGAGATGCTGGTGACATTTACCGTGTCCATGCGCCTTGCTAATAAATACCACAGGTGTGTGAGCAGCAGAAAGAAAACTAACCAACACTAGTATTTTTGGTTATATTAACTTCTATTCTGTACCTTCTTTGCTTCTGTGTTGTATTTTTAATTTAATTTACTTTTTAAAAGGTTTTTATTTATTTGACGGAGAGAGAGGGAGCCTAAGCAGGGGGCGAAGCAGTCTCCCTGGTGAGCAAGGAGCCCGATGTGGGACTCGATCCCAGCACCCCAGGACCATGACTGGAGCCAAAGGCAGACGCCTAACCTACTGAGCCACCCAGGCGCCCCCTGTGTTGTATTTTTTAAATAGACTTTTAATTTTGAAATAATTTTAGATTTACAGAAAAGTTACAAAAAATGCCAAGAGTTCTGAACACCCTTCAACCCCTCGCCCAGTTTTAATAACATCTTACAATACCATGGCACATTGGTTAAAAATAGAAAACCAACAATGATAAATGTCTACGTAACTTTACAGAATTAAAATATCCTTTGGAAAAGTGTTTTCAGCCTCCAGACCACTGCCAATCAGCACCCCACAGGTTCGAATTGGAAGACTTTAGCCAAAGAACTCAGTAAAACCTATTTTATCATTTTCTAAAAAATGAGCTAGCTACTTGAAGAGGTTTGATTCTTGTCTCCCTTTAATTTTAAGCCACTGCTGAATGTTTTACTTAAAGCTTCAGGGCAAACATTCCATTGTGGCAAACTCTGAGATTCAAAAGAGAAGGTATTGTTCTAACCACTAACTCCCCACTTATCAGTGATCCTGCCATTACATTACAATATAGCCAAGGAAATGGTTTTAAATGCATGCTCATATTCATTAGCATTCGGGGTAAGAAGCTCAAATCAAGAAAAGCAAAAGGCAGAAACAGCACTAAGTTTCAGGAAAATGATTAGCTACAAACGGACAAAATAAAGTTTTTGTCCTAAACATGTTACAAATAAGACAAAAATCTTTCTATTTCAACTGTAAATATAAATAAGGTAAAAAGGAAAAGTTCATGAAAATGATAAGAGTACATTCAACTGATTTTAAGAGGCATATTTCAAAATTTCTGCAATCAGGATGTGATGGCCAAGTGGAAATTTTAATGCTTGTCACTGCCTGAGACAATGATAGAGCATTCCTGAGAGCCTCATCAGTGTTTCTGAAGGCACAAAGGAGGACATTGTGGAAAAGTATGGACCCAACTCTGAACTGAAAAGTATTCAAGAGTAGGAATGTTAAAAGTTTAACAAACACTTTAACCAATTTATTTCACTTTCTTCTTTTTATTTAGGCTTTAGAATGATGTCATTTAAAAATGTCTAAATAAGTCTAAAAATGTTTTCTCAATAAGAACTTTTATAAGCCTAGGGCGCCTGTGTGGCTCAGTCGGTTAAGCGGCTGCCTTCGGCTCAGGTCATGATCTCAGGGTGGGGGGACTGAGCCCCACATCAGGCTCCCTGCTCAGCCGGGAGCCAGCTTCTCCCTCTTCCTCTGCCCCTCGCCCTGCTTGCGCTCTCTCACTCTCTCTCTCAAATAAATAAAATCTTTAAAAAAAATTTTTTTAGAAGCCTAAATGATTAAAAAAGCACATTATCATAGCTTAATTGGCAGTGTTTTCTCCTCCTTTGGTGGTAGAGAAAACAATCGATGGTATCTAAGATTCAATACAGTAGTAATTCATCTGCTACATCCCGCAAGAAAGCTTGATAAACTACCATACTCGCAACCTGATAGCTTAAATAACAGAACATAATACAAAAGCCTCCTCCATCAGAAAACACACAGGAAATGACACATAATTTTGCATTATCATAATAAAAGGGTTGTTTTTCCAACCCTAAGAATTTTCTTCATGTAAAAAGCAAAATCTTCCTCAAATTTCCCATGGGTATGCAGATTTTTGCACCAAATCCAAGGAACATGGAGGGAGAAGAGCCAGGGCAGGAATCTGCCACAAGTAGAAAACTTGAAGGAAGATTTTAGCCAATTTTTTTTAGCCGAACTCCTTTTCTAAGGACATCAGCTGTGATAAGAGCAGGCATCAACTAATGTAGGCGCAACTAAATGTTCTAAGATCCACAAAATAAATTTTTAAAATCACATTTTCCAAAGATCTGGTTAGTTTCAAGCTTCTCCAATGAGCAGGGTTTTTTTTCCCTGTACTGTGGTAAAATACACTTAATATAAAATTTACCATTTTAAAGTGTACAATTAGTGGCATTAAGCACATTCACAACGTTGTGCAACCATCACCACTATCATTTCCAGAACTTTTTCATCATCCCAAACTAAAACTCTGTATCGGTTAAACAATAACGCTCCATCTCCTCCTGTGAATATAGTTTACCAGCCCCTGGTAAACTATATTCTACTTTCTGTCTCTATGAATTTGCCTATTTTAGATACCTCACATAAGTGAACTCATACGATATTTGTTCTTATGTGTCTGGCTTATTTCTCCAGTGAGTACTTTGGTAAAGCAAAGAATGAAATCCCAAATTATTAGGTTTCTTAATAATTTAACTGCACATACTGATACAATCTCTGAACTAAGCATACAGCTTTCCCAGAAATCCTGCTGTTCCATGAGCCCCAAGAGGCAGAGACTCTCAGACTGACCCTTCCTTTGCCTGCAGACAGGCCTAGTTAAACAGCTGGAACTCAAAGAGAGTTTGGCTCCTGAGAGCCCTGGAGGCCATCCTGGAGTAAGTGGATGGAGGCTTAAAGTGGAGTGGAGGCTTAAAAACCATGGGTATGAAAAGGCAAGGATTTATCAAGCTACTTTGGCCCTGAGATGGTCTCTGGTTTGCTTGCCAGGAGGAGCTCCTGCACCCAGACACTTATGTTGGGCGACACCTGTCAGAGTTGAGGCTAGACTGCAGTCTAGTCACTGAGAATGTCACCAGTGCAGGAAGCTTCACGGGGTCATGAGTCACTTTGCATGGCTCAGAGGTCCGGGCAAGCCTGCCCTGCCCCGCCCAGACAAACCCAGTTAGGAGAGGCACAAACAAGAAAGACACAAAACTGGCAGAAACACGGATGGCCAAAGAGCAGGGCTGACAGGAAGGCCATGAATGAGAGTAAAGATTGAGAGGGAAACACAGGGTTAAGAAACACAAGCAAAGTAGAGACAGAAATAAAAACAAGGTCCAGATAGAGATGGGCTCAAGAGAGATAAACTGGAGAGAAATACAAAGTTGACAGGGGCAGAGTTGAGAGGCAGAAAGGGCAGGTGACAACAGGTGACAAGAGACCGCAACAGAGGTGAAACACTACTTAGAAGTAAACACAGGCAGATACCAGCAAAGTCCGGGCGCAGCCCTTCTCCTGGCCTTGGCTCGAACCCGAGGCCGCCACGCTGCACCCACACTGCGCCCCCGAAAGGCCGGCGGACGTACCGGGGCGGGATCTCTAAGCGCTCTGGCCCGCCGAGGTCCGCCGCCGCGGGGTGACCTTGGGCGAGACTCTGCCTCGGGGGCCTTGGTGTCGCGGTCCGCGTACCGGGCTGGCTGGAGACCGCAAGAGTCGGACCAGGGTGCCGGGACTCCAACCGCCAGAGCATGGCTTAAGCATCCCGGTCTGCGGAATGGGCCTGCCGGGCCGGCGCCGCGCACGCGCCAGGACCTGCAGAGAAACCCTTAAACCTCTCCGGCTTCCCTCCCTGCCCTCTCGCTACCTGTTGTCCCGACTCCGCCGTACCTGCTAAGGGCTCCGCGCTCACATAACCCGCCCGCAGGACACTTTCCACCACCGGCGTCAGGCCCGTTCAAGCCGTCGCCGCCGCGACCGCCTCAGCCTGCGCCTCCCGCCCCCGGAAACGCTTCCCGGCTCCGCCCCCGAAACTGCCAGTGCTTCCGGGGGTGCGTCAGAGCGAAAGCGGTGTGCGCATGCGGGACTCGCTTTCGGGGGCGGGGCGTCAGGAGAGCGCGCCGTTGCAGCAGGCTCGTGCGCAGTGGTAACCTGGCGCAGGTCAATCGGCTCTGGGGACTAGGAGTGAGGCCGCTGCTGGGCGTGAGGGAGCGGATACCAAGTCCCAACCCCCTTCAAACTTTATCTTTCTCATGCTGCCCAGCAGAGATCGTGTCAGATCCATTTTTGCCTCCACAGTGCCTTTCGCACGTAGTGGATGCTCAATGTACAACGAAAGGAACAGTTCCCTCTGTGTGGCAGGCGCTGTGCTGGGTCCCCCCAAGGACCTATTTTGAATTCAGGTACCAGAGGAGATCCTTCGATCCCAGGGGAGGTAGATCTTCACTGCTGCTAGAAGGAATGACTCATTATTAGTACAAACTATTCATGGTAATCTCATTAGCCAGTGGTTAGACGAGGCATAGTCATGTGACCAACTTCTGGCCCCCCCCCTTTTTTTTTTTTTTTTTTAGCAAAGTCCACTAAGACTTCTGGTTGAGTATGCTCCTTAAGTGCTTTGCCATTTTTATTTTCTTCCTTCCTCTAAACAGACTGAAGCTTGGAAATTCAGTCCCAATCATGTGCCTATAATGTGACAAGCAAATGCTAAAGCTGGCAAAATGAGAAGATTGAAAGAGCCTAGGTCTCATATGACATTAAGCTACAGTTCTAGCTTACCTCTGGATGTTTCGTTGGATAAGCCTAATACATTTCTTACTTGGACTTTATTTCTAGCAATATTGTAGTCTCTTCAAATATAACGGCAACAAAATATATTAAAATGCTAGGAGAAATATTGAAAGTACCCTTTTCAATACATAGATAAGCTTGTGAGAAAGTCAGGAAAAATCATCTGAGACCAGGAAGAAAGCAGAAATACAAGCCTAGGAAGTTAGATCGAGTTGATGTTCAAAAGTTATGCAGAGACACAGTTTGCATCTGTTCTGAATGGTTAGCATGTGTGTTATACTGATAAATATTTTTTAAAAAATCATCTCTGGAGATAGGTAAACAATGATGTTGCTACTAGCTGTAGGGGCATCTACCAAGGTCCAGGCAAGATGAGAGCCAAATTGGAATATCAGGTTGGGACCCAAGAAATGATATATCTTTAGGGGAAGGATAAACTAGAGGGGAAAAAAATCTGCCCGGCAGAGATAGGCAGCAAGGAAAGTTTTCTCTCTCTGCCTTGGCTCTAGGTAGAGAGGCAATGCATTTTACCCCTAATGGATGCGTGGTTAAAGTCTGGCCATTACATGGCCACAATGTTTGCATGGTCCAAAAGCCCACAGGCTGAATATTTCAATTTAAAATGGACCTGAGTTGATAGTACCTATGGTACTTGGCTGAAACAAACACATGTCCTGTCTAGAAGAACTCACTGTCAACCCAGGTCTCAAAGAATTCCCTCAGGCTTCCAAATGAATATGAACTCACAATCAATAACCACAGAACCCATAAGGAAATAAGCAGAGACGTCAAGCAGCAGAGACGGATCTGTTTTCTTTTTTTTCTTTTTAAAAAGATTTTATTTATTTATGTTAGAGTAAGAGAGCAAGCACAAACAGGAGGAGGAGGAGAGGGGGAGGGGAGGGAGATACTCTCCAACATATTCTGCTCTGAGCACCGAGCCTGATGCAGGGCTTGATCCCACCACCCTGAAATCATGACCTGAACTGAAGCGAAGAGTCAGACATTTACCTGACTGAGCAACCCAGGTGCCCCAAGATCTGTTTTAAACGAACAGCTCATTGGAAGGTTTAAGCACCAAATTAGATACAGCTGAAGAGAAATTAGTGACCTAAAAGATAGATTTGAAGAAAATAACCCAAAAAGCATCCCAGAGAGACAAAGAAATGGAAAACAGTGAGGAGGTTTGTTACTTATGTCAGGAAATTATAAAGTGAATGTGAGCAAGGCAATTGTCAAATAATGAGTGAGAATTTTCCAGAATTGATGAAAGATAAGAATCCTCATGAAACACACTGAATTCCCAGGTATGATAAGGGAATAGAAACCTAGATCCATTCTGGTGAAACTGCACAACACCAAAGCACAAGAGATAATTTTTTTTAAGACTTATTTATTTTGAGATAGAGAGAACACATGAGCATTGGGGGGGTGGGGGCAGAGGGAGAGAATCTCCAGTAGATTACGACCTGAGTGAGGAGCCCTACATGGGACTCGATCTCACGACCATGAGATAATGACCTGAGCCGAAACCAAGAGGTGGATGCTTAACCGACTGAACCACCCAGGTTCATCCCAGGAGATGATTTTAAAAGCAGAGAGGAAAGTCATATAATCTATAATGGACTGACGAGAAATGACTCCTGATTGTTCAGTGGCACTAATGGGAGCTGTGATAATAATAGTTGCGTGAAATAATATCATTAATGAAATAATCACCTTAATGATTATTCTCTCTGATGAGAGAAAATAATTGTCTACCTAGAATTTTATACTTAGTCTTTCAAGAATAAAAACACAGTACCGTTCAGATCAACAAAAACTAAGAGTTTCAGGGTGCCTCAGTGGCTCAGTTGGTTAAGCATCTGAATTCAGTTCAGGTCATGATCCCAGCGTCCTGGGATCAAGTCCTACATCGGGTTCCCTGCTCATCGGGGAGTCGGCTTCTCCCTCTGCCCCTCTCCCTGCTCGTGCTCTCTCAAAAATAAATAAACATTTTTTAAAAGTTAAAATCCTAAGAGTTTCTACCAACAAAACTTAAGTGAAGGAACTTCTGGTAGATATATTTCAGGAAGAAATGAAATGATCCCAGGAGGAAGACCTGAGGAACAATAAAGATTGGTGAGCAAATAAAATGGCAAACATGAGTAAATATGAACAAATATCAGGACAAGAAATAAGAACAATTTATAATTTGTGGGATTCAGAAAGGCAAAACAGAAATAATGGAGTGATTGTATATAAAGTATAAAAGGATAACTGAAGGTAAAGTGTTATAAAGTGTGCATGAGTTATCTATTGCATAACAAACAGCCACAAAACCTCGGAGGGATACAACTATACTTGTTTATTGCTCACACATCTGGTGTCAGCTGGGGGTGGATTAGGAAGCTCTACTGAGCTTGGTTGGACTTGCTTACATGTCTGGGCTCAGCTAATCTAGAATGGTCTTGGCTTGGGGCCTTTACTCTGCTTCATGTGTCTCACTCACCAGCCAGGCTGTCAGGATAAGTTCTCTTGGCAGTGGCAGGGACACAAAAGAGAGCAATGGAAATGTACAAGCACATTTTCAAGACTCTTTTTACATCTAATTAGCCAAAGCAAATCACATGACTGAGTCCAGTGTTATAGCAGGAGGGAGCTATGAAGGATCACGGCAAAGGGTTTGCATACAGAGAAAGCGAAGAGTTGGAGCCGTTGGTTCAATTAATTCGAGGTCTTTGTACTGTCCAGAAAAATATTGATTAGCATTAGACTTTAATTAAATATGAACATTAGAATTGGGGGCTTACCATTGAAAGAATAAAAATAGAGCTACAGACCAAACCAGAAGAAGAAAAATAACATTTTAAAATGTTTTATAAAAGATTTTATTTATTTATTTGAGAGAGAGAGAGAGAGTAAGAGAGAGAGAGCGCATGCATGAGTGGGGGGGGGAGCGGCAGAGGGAGAAGCAGGCTCCCCACTCAGCAGGGAGCCCAACTCAGGGCTCAATCCCAGGACCCTGGGATCATGACCTGAGCCAAAGGCAGATGCTTAACTGACTGAGCCACCAAGGCACCCTGAAAAACAACATTTTAAAAAAGAAGGCAAGTAGGGAGAAGGGGGGAAAGGCAGAAATGAAAACATAAAACATGGAAAAAATACAAAGCACAAAATAAAGTGGAAAAAGAAATTCAAATGTATCAGTAATCACAATAAATACATTTTTAAAAGCCCTAAACCTTCTAGTTAAAGGAGAGTCTAACACCGAGTTGTTTTTTTTTTCTTTAAGATTTTATTCATTTATTTGAGTTAGAGTGAAAGAGAGAGCACGAGCTGGGGGGCAGAGGGAGAGGGAGAAGCAGGCTCCCCACCGAGCAGGGCTTGATTCCAGGATCCCAGGACAATGACCTGAGCCGAAGGCAGACACCCACCCAACTGAGCCACCCAGGTGCCCCCTAACACCAAGTTTTTAAAAAAACATCAAGTTACCTCAGCCATAGCAACTTCTTACTAGCCATGTCTCTGGAGGCAAGGGAAACAAAAGCAAAAATGAACTATTGGGACTTCATCGAGATAAAAAACTTCTGCACAGCAAAGGAAGCAATCAACAAAACTAAAAGAGAAGATATTTGCAAATGGGGAACATATCTGATAAAAGGTTAGTATCCAAAATCTATAAAGAACTTATCAAGCTCAACACCCAAAAAATAAATAATCCGGCTAAGAAGTGGGCAGTAAACATGAACAGACATGTCTCCAAAGAAGACATCCAGATGGCTAACAGACACATGAAAAGATGCTCAATATCACTCATCATCAGGGAAATACAAATCAAACCCAGGATGAGATACCACCTCATACCTGTCAGAATGGCTAAAATTAACAACATAGGAAACAACAGATGTTGCTGAGGATGTGGAGAAAGGGGAACCCTCTTACACTGTTGGTGGGAATGCAAACTGGTGCAGCCACTCTAGAAAACAGTATGGAGGCTCCTCAAAAAGTTAAAAATAGAACTACCCTACAACACAGCAATTGTACTACTAGGATAGAAGAATATTAATTCGAAGGAGCACATGCAGCCTGATGTTTACAGCAGCATTATCAACAATTGCCAAATTACGGAGAGAATCCAAATGTCCATCGACTAATGAATGGATAAAGAAGGTGTGGTATATATATACAATGGAATATTACCCAGCCATCAAAAAGAATGAAATCTAGCCATTTGCAACAACATGGATGGGACAAGAGTGTATTGTGCTAAGCAAAATAAATCAGTCAGAGAAAGACAAATACTATATGATTTCACTCATTTGTGGAATTTAAGAAAACAGATGAACATAGAGGAAGGAGAAAAAGAGAGATGGGGAAGCAAAACATAAGAGACTCTTAACTATAGAGAACAAAACTGAGGGTTGATGGAGGGAGGTGGGAGGGGAGATGGGCTAAACGGGTGATTGAGTATTAAGGAGGGCACTTGTGATGAGCAATGGGTGTTATATGTAAGTGATAAATCACTAAATTCTACACCTGAAACCAATTTTACCATGTATGTTAACTAACTGGAATTTAAATAAAAACGTGAAATAAAAAATATATGTAAACTGATTACATATAAGTGCAAAAAGAAAATGTGTTGCTATGTAACATTATTGAAAAAACTTGATAAAGGAGAGTCACTAAAAATTAACCAGTTTAATTTTAGGTAAAGCATCTATAAATGACTGAGGAAAAAGTCTGCAAATGTCTGGAAGGATTCTGCTCACAGATTGTTCCATAAATGTCTTTAGTTCCTTGTTTCATTAAAAACTTGAGATGGGATGGGGCACCTGGTGGCTCAGTCGTTAAGCGTCTGCCTTCAGTTCAGGTCATGATGCCGGGTTCCTGGGATCGAGCCCCGCATCGGGTTCCCTGCTTGGCAGGAAGCCTGCTTCTCCCTCTCCTGCTCCCCCTGCTTGTGTTCCCTCTCTCGCTGTGTCTCTCTCTCTCTGTCAAATAAATAAATAAAATCTTAAAAAAAAAAAACTTGAGATGGGAAATCATGGAAAATAAATAAATAAATAAAACATTAAGGTATATACTATTTGAAACAAAAAGATGGAAAATTTGAATTAAAAGAACGGTAAAAGATTTCATGCTGAGTCTGTTGGTTATTAACTTTGGACAAAATAGACTTTAAGGCAAAGGCATTGCCAAAAATAGTGTTATGGGCTGCAGTATTGTTTTCAATAATTTACAGCCCCTCCCTGTAAGAGGCCTGTATTTCCCACCCCATGGACTTCAGGCTTGGTCATTGAAATGTGAATGGAAGTTGTGTGTGCACTCCTGAGTAGAGCTTTATGAACCCTTGTTCCTTGCCTCTGTCACAAGATTATGTCCCAGATGGGCATGCTGTGGCCTGGGTCCTTGAATGAAGATACAGAAGGAAGAATGGGTAGTGCTACCCATCACCCACAAAGGACATGGAACCTGAGTGTGGAATGTAACCCTTATTGTTGTAACCCTTATTGTGATGTAAGACATTTTGAAGTTAGGTGTGGTCATGTGACTTTCTTTGACTCAAGTCATATGAAAAGTGTCATTTCCAGGTGGGTAACTTTAAGAGTGAGTGTGTGATTCATGCCATCATGCTATCTTTTTGCCTAACTTAGCAAAAGATGACTAATAAAATGAAGCTATTTTATAATGAGAAGACTTCAGCTTACCAGAAGTACATAATAATTCTAAATTGTATCCACATAATGTTATAGCTTCAAATGATAGTCTAGAGAAAAAATTCATGGTAGTACAAAAAGGAATTGACAAATTCACCATCAGGGGAGACTGTGGAATTCATTAGTGCCATCTACCAAATATTTGCAGACTTTCTCCTGGGTGTATGGTAAGCCTGTCCTTGAACATAGATATGACCATGCAACTTTCTTTGACCAGCAAGAAAAAGGAACTGAAGTGCCATGTGTCACTTCCAGGTGGGAGCTTTAAGTGCTGGGGCATGATTTTCCTCTTTCCTCTTTCTCTCTGCCACAGAGACCAGCGATGCTCCAGAAGGTGGCTGGCCCATCAAAATTAGCCCTAGAGTCCTTCAGTGTAACATGAAGCAGAGCCCCAGGCTGACCAGAGATAAAAACAGAGAGTAATAAAGAGATATGTTTTGGGGCGCCTGGGTGGCTCAGTTGGTTAAGCGACTGCCTTCGGCTCAGGTCATGATCCTGGAGTCCCGGGATCGAGTCCCACATCGGACTCCCTGCTCAGCAGGGAGTCTGCTCCTCCCTCTGACCCTCCCCCCTCTCATGTACTCTCTCTCTCTCTCTCTCTCTCTGTCTCATCCTCACTCTCTCAAAATAAATAATAAATAAATCTTAAAAAAAAAATAAAGAGATATGTTTTGAAAGCTGTAAGCTTTTGAGACTTTGGAGTTGGGTATTATGTTAGCAGAACCTACGTTACCATGACTAGTGCAGATATATCGTCCCATTTTTATTTTTATTTTTTTATTTCTTAAAGATTTCATTTATTGAGGCGCCTGGGTGGCTCAGTCATTAAGCGTCTGCCTTTGGCTCAGGTCATGATCCCAGGGTCCTGGGATCGAGCCCCGCATTGGTTTACCTGCTTGGCAGGAAGCCTGCTTCTCCCTCTCCTGCTCCCCCTGCTTGTGTTCCCTCTCTTGCTGTGTCTCTCTCTGTCAAATAAATAAATAAATAAAATAAAATAAAAGATTTCATTTATTTATTAATTTGTCAGAAAGAGAGAGAGTATGATCAGGGGAAGCAGCAGGCAGAAGGAGAGGGAGAAGCAGGCTCCCCGCTGAGCAAGGAGCCCGATGCAGGACTCCATCCCAGGACCCTGGGATCATGACCTGAGCCAAAGGCAGATGCTTAAGGGACTGAGCCACCCAGACGTCCCTATCTTTTCATTTGTAAATGAAGGTACAACTTATAGTTAAATTTATCCTTTTTGGAATATGGCTTGATGATTAAAAAAATTTTTTAAATTTAATTTTAAGTAGGCTCCATGCCCAACGTAGGGCTCAAATTCATGACACGACCTCGAGATCAAGAGTTGCATCCTCTACTGACTGAGCCAGGCAGGTGCCCCTCACTTTACGATTTTTGACAAATGCATACAGTAATGTAACTACTGCCAAGATCAAGATGCAGAACAGTTCCAGCAGCTGGAGAAATTCCTTGGCGCCCCTTCGTAGCCGGCCCCTTACCCCTGGCAACCACCAATCTGTTTTCTTTTTCTTTTTTTTTAAAGATTTTATTTATTTATTTGACAGAGAGAGACACAGCAAGAGAAGGAACACAAGCCGGGGGGAGTGGGAGAGGGAGAAGCAGACTTCCTGCCCAGCAGGGAGCCTGATGTGGGACTCCATCCCAGGACCCTGGGATCATGACCTGAGCAGAAGGCAGACGCTTAACGACTGAGCCACCCAGGCGCCCACCAATCTGTTTTCTATCCCTATAGTTTGGCCTTTTCCAGAATGGAATCATATGTAATAGCGTATGCAGCCTTTTAGATCTGGCTTCCTTCACTTGGCATAATGCATTTGAGATTAACCCAGGTTGCTGTGCCTTCAGCAGTTTATTCCTTTTTTTTGCTAAGTGGTATCTCACTATATGGATGCACCACAGGCTGCTGGGTGTCTCTTTCTTGTAGTAGTACCTTTTCACACTTATCTAGTAGCAAGAAAATCATATTTTCAACATTTTGCCCCTAGATGTCTTCCCCCAACTCTAAAAGTTCATTAGACAAATTTGCTGCTATTTGCATCGTCATGCACAACCGTTTTATGAGCTGTTTCTCTCTGCTTAACACAGGGTGTCTTCTCTTGCCCCCTACGGCCCTTTCCCCACCACCTTCAAGCCCCCTGTAAACCTTTCCCTGCTGCTTATTCCTGGTCCCAAACTCAACGCCTCGGAGTTGAGGTTTTTGTGTTGGTAACCTCCCTGCCCCCAACCTCCAGCACTAATTACTGTATTGGTCTGCTATTATTGCAAAAATGATTCACCCCAAAACTCAGTACCTTAAAACAACAATTATTTATTCTCACTCGTGTGTCCGAAGTCAACAGTGGGGTGGCTGATTTAAGCTGAGCTCAAGTGGGCAACTCTGCTTCAAGCTGTGGGTCCCTCTGGGTTTGGCTCCTCATTACAGGTTGGGCTCAGGTCTGCCCATGTGTTTTCATTCTGCACCTGGCCGAAGGGAGAAGAGCGACCCAGGGGAAACTCTTCTCAGGAAATACAGAGGTGCAAGAGATCAAGTTGCACTGTGCGAGCACATTTCTCGTTTTTGCTTCTATCCTCTACTTTCACATCCCACGGGCCATAGCAAGTCATGTGGCTGAGCCCACAGTCAAGGGGAAGGAAAGTACACTCCCCTTCTAGCGAGGGCAACTGCAGAGTCACCTGGTAAAACTGTAAGGGAGGGGTGAAGAATTAAGGCCAAGCACTCAATATATTGTCATTACTCTGTATCCTAGAACGAGAAGAATTTGGAGGGGCCCATCGGGAGAGGGGGTGAAGAGCAAGAATGAAAGACTAGAGAAGCCAGCAAGATGGTGAGATCCCAGGGGGATCTGTGGCATGGCTGGTGAGAAATCTCTGATGCAGGAAGCATGAAAGTTCACTTAAGATAAAGGATATTTAATATATGCATTTAAGGAGCTTTTGGCTTGGATGCTTGTGATGTTCACCCACCCTCTGGCATCCTGGTCTTTCAATAAAGGCTGTTATACACACAGAGGCCCTGCAGGAGTGGGGTGTGTGTGTGTGTGTGTGTGTGTGTGTGTGTGTGTCTGTGTTGTGTGTGTACATCAAAGGAAGCGTCAAGTTCCTCTAGAGACAGTGAGGTCCAGGGACAGAAAGAGAATAAATTCAGCATAAGCTGGCACTTCGATCCAGAGGTTACTAGTTAGAGGTATACCCTGGCTACTTGCAGGCATCTTGGTGGCACACTGAGCTCTCCTCAGGAGAAGAGGTGGTGCTTTCTCCGCCGATCATATTTGTATTTAAAGGGTCAGGAGGCTAGCTGAAATCCGGTTTATAACTGGGAAGATCAATTTCTAGTCCAAGGGAGATCAAACCCACACCCCTGCCCTTCTGCCTGGGATTTTAATTCTTCCCCACCCAGCATCCTCACTGGCCCCAAAGTGTTCTACCCTAACCCTTCCCTTGATGGAGAAGTCTTCCTTTCCAGCTCCCTCCTGCCTCCTGTAGGACCCCCCTCCCTGTGGACCACCAACTCAGCTTCTCCACCTTCCTGGCAGCAGGTGGCAGACACCTTGCCAGATACACCTCTCTAGCTGTGGGTGGCCTGCCCTCACCCATGCTTGTTCTCCATCCTGCTGATTTGTCAATAGCTTTCATTCATTAGTATAGTAGGAAGAATAATAGCTCCCTAAAGATATCTATGTCCAAATCCTCAGAACCTGTGAATATGTTACCTTACATGGAAAAAGGAACTTTGCAGATGTGATTTAAGGTTGAAGACCCAGAGGTAGGAAGATTATCCTGAATTATCTGGGTGGACCTGATTTAATCACATGCGCCCTTAAAAGCGAAAAACCTTTCCTGCTTGGGTCTGAGATGAGATGGAAGAAAAAGGAGAGATTTGCAGCATTTAGAGGGGCCTCAAACTGCTTTTGCTAGTTTTGAAGATGGGGGAAGGCAGCCACAAGCCAAGGAATGTGGGTGGCCTCCAGAAACTAGAAATGGTCCTTGGCTGACAGCCATCAAGGAAACAGTCAGTCCCATAACCTGCCAGGAATTGAATCCCACCAACAACCCGAGTGAGCAAGGAAATGGATTCTCCCCTTGAACTTCTCTAGGAAGGGCAAGATCCACGTCAGACTTTTGACCTATACCCGTTCTCTACAGGATGGCTCTACAGAACTGTAAAATAATAAATTTGTGTTGTGTAAGCTGTTACATTCACAGTAATTTGTGGTGGCAGCAAAAGGAAACCAATACGATTAGTAAATGTTTTTGGAGGGCCTGCAGTATTCCAGGCCCCAAGCCAGCCTACAGGATGTAGGGTGAATGAAACAGTCACTGTACCTGCCCTCAAGAGAGTTTGTAGTACAGCAGGAAAAGAGAGGTAAAAAGGCAGTTTCAGTCCAGGGAGGGAGCTGAGGGCTGTGGGAGCAGAAAGGAGGCCCCTCACTTGGGCTTGGAGGCCAGGGAGGCAGTAGGGAATGGCAGGGATTGTGAGAAACTGGAAAGCACGTGACCTCTCAAAGGCCAGCCTTTTGTTGCCATGACAACACCAGTCCATTATTGCTAGTTCCTCCCATTTCAGTAGCAAAACAACCAGATTTTTAGGTGCGATCTCCTGATTTGTAAATGTTGGCCTTTTCTTTTTTCTTTTTTTTTCCCCCAGAAATCACAATGTGAGCCCGGTTAACCATCAGTTGGCTGAACTTGGTCGTCGGAGCACCAGTTTTCAAACTCTCTTCTCAGCACACGGTGTTCTGCCAAGCCCCAGGTTCTCCATGGGGAAGACCACTGTGTGCAGCCTCTGGGAGACCCTCAGGTCCCTGGGGGTGGGGAGGAGACCCAGTCATGCCACCTCCTCCAAAAACGCTCAGCGGTGGAGGCCACAAGCTCACATCCCTATGTTGCCGCCTCTCGGGAGCCTGCAGCCTTGCTGAGCCTGCCCGGTCCATCACATCTAATATGGGTGTCAGCAGAAAGTAAATTAAATCCGCTAGGCTATAATTTGCGAACGAAACATTTTGTGGCAGTAACTAAACGGAGCATTACGTTTTAATCAGCTTTTTAAAATGTTGTTTTTTAAAAATCATTTTATTGTGCAGAAACTGGTACCCTAAGCGCTATAATTCCTTAACTAACAGTATGCTAATGCACTCCCCTCTAGTCTAGACTGTCTCACCAGTGCAGGCATTTGTCTTGGTGCTCTTAAACCTACATATTTTTACAGTAGATGTGCCACACTGCCTTCCAGCTACTCAAATGGGGACCCCCAGCAGTGGCTTCTCTGGAGGGATTGCCTTTCACCCTGGTTTTGAAAGAGAAACAGGATGATTGATCTTTCTTTCATTTTATCTACTGATCTATCAACAAGCACTTACATACTGCTAAGTATTTTGCAAATATGAGCCTGATGAATTCTACTAACCCCTTGAAGGAGGTGCTATTCTTATGTCTTTTTTATTTTCTAAATTTATTTTTAAAGAAGGTTTTATGTATTTGACACAGAGAGAGAGAGTGAGTACAAGCAGGGGGAGCAGCAGAGGGAGAGGGAGAAGCAGGATCTCCACAATTGATCAGGGAGCCGGATGTGGGACTTGATCTCAGGACCCCGGGATCATGACCTGAGCTGATGGCAGACGCTTAACCAACTGAGCCACCCAGGCACCCCTTCTTACCTCTTTTTCAAAGGTGAACAAATTGAGGCACAGAGAGGTGAAGATCACACAGCTGGTAGGTGATGGAGATAGAAGCCTGGCTCTGAAAACTGTTCTGAACTACCCTGCCGAGCTGCCTCTTCTATCTGCCTAAAGCCCCCAGCTCATCCATCTTTCTGCTGCTCCTGGCTCATCTCCTAGGTATTTATTTACTCCTTTGTTTTATGAACATTAAGTGTCTGCTGTATGCTAGGCCCTATATCAAATGCTGGGGACCCCACACTGAGTTGTCCCGATGTGGTCCCTGCCAATGGGTGCCACTGTCCGGAAAGGAACACAGCTGAGCAGTCAAGTACCACCCTGCCTTGAGAGGAAAAAGAAGCGCAGCCAGCCCTGTGACAGGCTACGAACGAACACCTTTGTCAGAACAGGAAAAGGTGTCCATTGCTCCAGCCATTTTACTGCCGTCCTGGGAAAACGGTCACATAAGGATTCATATCCCTGATGGAATGGCGTTCGGAGCAGGGTCCTGCCTAAGTCTGGAGGAAGGGTTGGAGACACTATGTGCTGGCAGTTGAGATTTGAAGGCTGAGTACAGATGAGTGGCTGAGAAGAGAGCTGGGTGGCTTCGTGCCGGCTGGCTTAGCTAAGCTGGAGCTGTGTTTCTCAGGATGCCCTTCCCTGCATTCTCCGGGACAAGGCCGGCTCCTCCAGAACTTTCTGTGAAGTTAGAAGGGCGGAGATGAAGCAGCTACCAGGTTACTCAGGCACTTTTCTGGCTCCCATGAGGATGCCGGCCACAGACTCAGGAAAACTGCTCACCCACACCTGCAGTCTAAGGTCAAATCCCAGAGTGAAATCCTTTCCTGAAAAAAGTCACTCTTGGGGCGCCTGGGTGGCTCAGTGGGTTATGCATCTGCCTTGGGCTCAGGTCATGCTTCTCCCTCTCCCTCTGTCCCTCCCCTGCCCTCCCCTACTCAAGCTCTCTCTCTCTCTCAAATAAATAAATAAAGTCTTAAAAAAAAATCACTCCTAGCGTCTCTGCCTCTCTGAGCAAAGGGTTCAATGGAAGGACTAGCAAGAGGTAGGGTTAGAAGTATAAGCAAGTGTTAGATGGTGAAAAGTCATGGGGGCCATTGGAGTTTTTTTTAATGGAGATATAATTTGCATACTATAAGCATCATCCTTTTTTTTTTTTTAAGTACACTTTTAAAGTGTACAATTCGGTTGTTTTCAGCACATTCATAAAATTGTGCAACTATCACCACTATCTCATTCCAGAACACTTTCATCACCCCAAAAAGAAACCCCATGTCATTAGCGATCACTCCCCATCCTTTCCTTCTTCGAGCTTCTGGAAACTATTAATCTACTTCCTGTCTCTTTGAACATGCCTGTTCTAGACATTTCACATAAATGGACTCATACACTACGTGGCCTTTTGTGTCGGATTTCTTTCACTTAGCATAAGGCTTTCAAGTTTCATCCAAGTTGTCACATATATTGGTACTATTTTTTATTTTAATGCTTCATGGATTTGCATGTCATCCATGTGCAAGGACCATGCTAATCTTCCCTGTATTGTTCCAATTTTAGTATACATGCCGCTGAAACAAGCACTATTGGTATTTTTTTAAAAATTGCTGAATAATATTTCATTGCATGGACATACCACATTTTGTTGATCCAGTCATCTGTTAATGGACGCTTGGCTACTTCTTAGCTGTTATAAATAATGCTGCCATGAACACTGGCACCTACAAGTTTCGTGTGGACACCATATGTTTTCAAATCTCTTGGCTATACACCTAGAAGTGAAATTGCTGGGTCATATGGTAACTCTGCGTTTAATTTTTTGAGGAATTGCCAAACGCTTCTGCAGTGGCTGCACCATTTCACTTCCCCACCAGCAAAACAGAAGAGTCCCAATCCCTCCACATCCTTGCCAACATTTGTTTTTGTCTTTTTTTATGGTAGCCGGCCTAGTGGGTGTAATCTGTGGTTTTGATTTACATTTCCCTGCTGACCAATGTTGTTGAGCATCTTTTCATGGGCTTATTGTGCCTTTGTATACTTCTCTGGAGAAATGTCTATTCAGATCCTTTGGCCATTTTAAAAGAGATTTATTTGCATTTTTTGTTGATTTGTAAAAATTCTAATATTCTGATACTATGTCCTTATCATTTACGTGATTTACAAATATTTTCACTTTCTTGATGGTGTCCTTTGGAGCACAGAAGCTTTAATTTTCATGAAGTCTTATTTATGTTTTTCTTTTGGTTGTTTATGCTTTGGTGTGATATCTAAGGAACCACTGTCTAATCCAAGGTCATGAAGATTTAAACCTACATTTTCTTTTTTTTTTTAAGATTTTATTTATTTATTCACGAGAGACAGAGGGGGAGAGAGAGGGAGCAAGAGAGAGAGAGAGAGAGAAGCAGAGGGAGAAGCAGGCTCCCAAGGAGCAGGGAGCCCGATGCGGGACTCGATCCCAGGACCCTGGGATCATGACCTGAGCCGAAGGCAGACGCTTAACCATCTGAGCCACCCAGGCACCCACCTACATTTTCTTCTAAAAGTTTTTGCTCTTTTGAGGTCTTAGATCAATTTTCAGTTAATTTTTGTATATGGTGTGAGGTCGGGGTACAAATTTATGCTTTTGCATGTGGAATATCCAGTTGTCCCATCACCATTTGTTGAAAAGACTCAACTTTCCCCCGTTGAATGGTCCTCGCACCATCATTTGAAATTATTTGACCATAAATATGTAAGTTTATGTCTCGACTCTCAATTCTAGTCCATTGAACTATATGTCTATGTGTATGGCAGTCACCGAAAGGCTTTAGACAGGGGAGGGGTGTAGAAAGGAGAGGAGACACCACTCATTTCCCAGTGGATCTGTTGTTCCCGATTCCAGATCCTCCAGGCTCTGGTGGCATTTTTTAAAAGATTATATTTATTTATTTATTTTTTTAGAGAGTGCAAGTTGGGTGGGGGAAGGCAGGGGGAGAGGGAGAGAGAGACTCTCAAGCAGACTCCACGCTGAGTGTGGAGCCCTATGTGGGGCTCAATCTAAAGACCCCGAGATCATTGACCTGACCTGAAATCAAGAGTCGAATGCTTAACCAACTGAGCCACCCATGCAGCCTGAGCCATCAAAGTTTCTGAGCCAGGGACATATGTGATCCAATTTGGGTCCTAAGATCATATTGGCTCTTTGTGAAGAATAGATTGTAGAAGGCAAGGTGAGAGGCACCAAAATGCTAGTGGGAAGATCCTGGTAGGAAGCTTTTGCAGTGGTCCAGGGACAGCTGAGAGGTAACAATGACTATGGGACAAGGAAGAGGGCTTTTGATACGTTTGGAGGTGGAAAGGCGGAGCCTTGAAGAAAGAATGACTCTGGGCGTGAGGGCGAGGGAGGTAATCTCGCTTTGGTGTCCTCTCTCAGCCTGAGTATTTGAATCTGTAAAATGGGCATGCAGCAGTGAGATAACCAGTGTAAATCATGTAGGCTAGGGCTCAGCACAGTGAACACACAAAGGACCAGCTGCCACAATTACCACGTACATCCTGTTATCATGCTTGGATTGGGTCCCCAGAGGTCCAAGTCTGAGTCTTGCTTATTCCTTGACTCCAGAGAATGATGGCATGGACAATTCACAAATCTAAATTTTGTTTTAAAACTGTTCCCTGAAGCACCGGGTCTGATTTTCCTTGATCCCTCTTCTCCCTCCTCTTGTGCAAACTACTTTGGTCTCCAGCCGGCCTCTGGGAGAGCTGCAGTTCAGCTTATGGTCAGCAGATGGCGCTGGAAGCTAAGGGAAGGCTCCCCTCCCTCCGGCCCTCCCTCCAGTTCCCTCCTCGGAGCTCATCTCTCTCCCCATCTCCAGAGTCCTCTCCAGCGCTCAGGCTGCCTTTGCAGCAGGGGCGAGGGGTCTGAGGCCGAGCCCTCTGCAGGGTCCTGGGCACACAGACCCATTTTGGAGAAGTAGAAAGACCCTGCTGAGAGCCCCAAATGGTTCCTATGCCCTGGAGACCTCCCCACCTCCACTCCCACCCTCTCAGGAAATCACTTTATAAATAGGGCAGCATGGGTCCCGAGTGAGCGGGAGGTTTTCCTCAGAAGAGCCACTTCATCTGTGAGCAAGGGAGCTATGAAGCCTCTTAGAGCAGCCCCATGACCTCCCCGTCCATCCTGTGTAAAATATGAAATAAGAGTTTTAATTACCAAGCTTGGAAGCCAGCCGACATGTTTAATATTTAATGTCTCCAATACTTGTGCCCCAGGCATACAGGCACTGACAGAATTGGGGTTTCCCTTGGGTTGGCTCCGAATGTGTTTGGAGAACAGCCAGGCTGCCTCCTTCCCCCACA
This sequence comes from Callorhinus ursinus, assembly GCF_003265705.2. Taxonomy (NCBI): domain Eukaryota; kingdom Metazoa; phylum Chordata; class Mammalia; order Carnivora; family Otariidae; genus Callorhinus; species Callorhinus ursinus. Next base: position 5,064,151 of record NW_027397086.1, read on the forward strand.
CCTGGGAGCCTCCTATAGCTCAGCCTGGGCCCAGGCCTGCCCTGGGCCTCCCACACCCTGAGGGACACGTGCCAATATGGCCCCGGGAGGGGGGAGGGGCGTTCCCCACCCTGAGGAGGACTCCCGAAGGCATCTAGTGCTGGACCCGGCCCAAGGTCCTGGCAGAGAACCAGAGTCAGTGAATTCAGGCAGCTGAGAAGATGTTAACAAGTAGAGACAGACAGACCTGAGTTTGAATTCTGCTTTCCTGCAAGTGGCTCAGCCTCTCTGGGAGTCCTTTGTATTATTCTAAAAGTGGAGGGTGTATTTCCTATTTATGAATTGTTACTAATAATAGATGGACATTTTTGAGGCTTTGCATAAGTGGCTGGAACCCTGCTAAGAACCTTACACGTACCATGCCTTTGTCACCCACAACGGCCCTATGAAGTGGCTAAGTTGGGACTTGAACCCAGGACATTCTGACTCCCGAGGAAATGACTCTCAAAGCTTATATGTAAAAGCACTTCAGAAATTTGGAGAAATGTGAGCTTGAAGGGGACACTGCCAGCCAGTCCCAGACCCTAGTTTGTCCTATACTTCCATGGCCCCTCATGTCTCAGAGACAACCAAGAAAATTGCTAATGGGGACTCAGGACAGAGGTCCAAATGAAACCACCCATGCCACTGTTGTTTGGCCCACATTTCTACTTTCTAGAGAGAGGTAGTGGGCATGCATGCTGCATTTGACAGGTTAATTTGGCACTCTCAATATGGATGGGGTTTCTAGGGCCATCTTGGGCCTGGCCACTCATCTTCCTATGTCTTTGGGCTCATGCAACATCCCTTATTCAGCTGGCTGTGACCAAGTTGGTGCCTTGTGCATGGATGACAGCCAGTGATGGGGTGTGGGCACATTCAGTAGCTGGAGCCACTTGCCTTAAAAGGTAACAGAGTCGGTGGCATACAGGAGGCCTCCTCAATTCCTTCTGCAGCACACCCAGGAGGAACAGGCAGGGTGGGAAAGGGGAGGCAGGTGGTAGTAAGCTCTACATTATAACCATCAGATGGGCACGTGCTGGTGAAGATGTGGGGATGAAGGAACCTTTGTCCTAGGAGGAATATGAACTGATGGGACCATTGTGGAGAGCATATACCCCACACTCCAGCAATTCCACTTCTGAGCAAACACTCCAGAACATTTCTCACACAGGTAGACAAAGAGACTTGCCCAAGGATATTCCTGGAAGCATCTGCTGGTAATAGTCAAGGGATGGAAGCAACTGAAATGCCTACTCATAAAGGGATAGACAAATCACAGGTGGCATATGCAAATGATGAACATCATGCTGCGGTTCAATGGAATGAATTAGAATGACGTGTATTAACCCAGGCAGATCGTAAAAATGTAATGCCAAAAAAGATGTCTGGCAAATACTGCTTATATATGTTGCAATACATATTTTCATGCTACACACACTCACACATTGACAACATAAGAATGTCTGCCTGTGGGGAGATGGGGAAGGGAGGGGAGGCATTTGGAAAAGGGAGATGAGAAAGACAAAAACAAAGCAAATAAATACACAAGAAGACCCATGTGTGGACAATGATGACTGAGCTGAACTGACTACATGAGCAATCGAATTTTGTGCCTCTGAGATCCAAAGCAAAAAAAGCAAGGAATGACAGAAAAGGGGGCCAAGGACTTCTATAAGTTTTTTATAAGACCCCAAAATTGTTGGCTGTTTGGTGATTTTCAAAACCAAGCCAATAAGCATGTCATCCAACCTGAGAATTAGTCACTGGGCTCTGGCTGGGTGTCAGGGGCATTCTAGATGTGATATGTGACTACCTCACTTTATCCTCAGAGCCACTCCTTGAGCTGTTGCCATGCCCATTTTACAGTTAGGGCTCAGAGTGGTGCCGAGCACCATCAGTTTGCAACATAAACCCAGCCCCCGCTATCCTGTCTCCCTGCCTGAAGGATTATAATCCAGGATCCCTGTGGGGTTCGGAAAATACATTTCTCCAGGATGGCCTGAAGGTGGCGCTGTTGCAGCGGGTCTGGGACAGGTGAGCGGTTTGTGCCAGTGAGGCTGGGGTGGGAGAACATTCAGAGGCTGATGGAGGGCCCTTCCGGGTTTGGGTGAGGCCCTGCTCACCAGCGACCAGGGCAATACAGAGCAGGGAAGAAGGCAGGGGCATGGATCGCCTGCCAGGAGAGCACTGTCCTGGGCTTGGAAACCTGCCTTCCATTCTTCACCCCTCCCAGAGGGAGGAGCGAGACCATATCCCCTCCAGGACACTGTTTTGTAAAAATCTGGGCTCTGTGGGGAGCTTTCAGGGTTAGGCTTCCAGGACTTTGCAGATAAACCTTGATAGCCTGCTAAAGGAAGGGTCCTCCTGCCCCCCACCTTCTTTTTATGGTGAGCTTTAAGGCCTTGGGCCAGATGCCACCTCCTCACATGAGTTGACTGGGGGGGGGG
>NW_027397086.1:5066718-5071401 GCF_003265705.2 Callorhinus ursinus
GGGGTGGGGGGGGGAGGGGAGGCGTCGGGGTGGGGAGGTGCAGGGTGCGGGGGAGGCTTGGGCCTCAGGCTCAGAGAATGAGAGCACTGCAAGGCAGGCCATAGGCTTTCCACTGTCAGGTCATTCCACTGCCCTGGTCCTCATATGCTTTCTGATCCATGAGGCCCAGGTGCTTGGCAACAATGTTGGGGGGAGGGCAGGCAGGTAGGAGAGGCAGGGGAGAGAGGAACAGAAGCCCCGGTGCCTGCTTGCTTGACAAAAACTCACTCAGGGGAGGAAGGGGGCATCCTTAGAAAGATATAGGCATCTTTCATGGGATCAGAGGGCAGGGTGTGCAGCTGGTACTGAGCACCTGGCAAGTCTGGAACCAGGACAGAAAAGTACTTTCTTCTCTTCTTCCCTCTGCTTCTCCCTTTGCAGACCATCTTTCTCTGTCCAATTCTGCACATGACAAATGCGCCCCCCAGGCTGGAGGGACACCTCCTGCTGTTCTATCCGCATCACCTTGCTGACCAATGTCCTACTGTCCCAGTTCCATACCCCCAAGACAGAACCTCATTGTCCAGCTTTGTCAGGGTTCACCTCTGGCCAGAGAGGAGTCCTGAGTGGCATAAATGTGCCCCCCTTCACCAGTAGCCACGAGAGGAAGCACCAGAGTTTGGGGAAGGGATCCCAGGGCTTTTCATGGGGAATATAACCTGGCAAACGGTAGGTGGTTACTAACTAGTTGTTGAATGAATAAATAGATGGATGGCTGAATAAATGAATGAAGTGTATTTCTCGGACCCCTGCCTGGGGCTGCCACCACCCTTGATGAAAAAGCCAGGGCTGGTCTCCTTTGTGTCCAACATGGTACACTTGTAGAAGCAGGAACCTGTCACTCTTCATTATATCAAGATGCAAGTGGGTCCTGACAAGTTCCCCTCACCAACAGGTTCTTTACCTTCTCCCAAAAAAGCTGGCCCCACCAGAGGAAGGTAAAGCCACCCAGCCCAGTGACACATCTGCCTTGCCGGTATGGAAGGGGAGTGGAGGCCAGGGGGTCCTGCAGCCTCCTGTACAAAGTCTGAGACAAGGCCCTGGGTGCAGGTAGTTTATTTGGGCTGTGATCCCAGGAAGCAGGAGTGAGGGGGCAGGGAGAGTGAGGGAGCGGCAATGTAAGGATGCATTACTGGGCTTGCAGCTGTCCATAGCCAGGGCTGGTCCGTAGCCCATAGCGGGGGAGCTGACTCCCCCACGGGCCCTGTGAAGTGTACAGAATGCCTCTGGGAATTAGCTCCCTGGGGGATGGGGGCAGAGCACTGAACCATTGGCTCCTGCCTCCCTGGGGGAAGGATGTCCTCAGGGGCTCTACTTCCCTACATTTCCATGTGGCACTTGAGTGCAGGTGAGCACACAGCTGTGGTGCTGGAGAAGGGAAAGACGTGTGGAATGCGCTTGAAGTGGGACTGTCAGCTCCCTGGGAGCCCAAGCTTGTATGGAACTGTCCACCACAGCTGCAGCTAAAACCAGAGGTGAGCCGAGAGGATGGAGAACAGGGCCCTGGATTCCCTGAAATGCACCTTCTGCACTGCAGCGTTCCGCTCCACTGCAGAATCGGGAACTGCTAGGGCCGCCCTTTCCTTCTGGAACCTGTCTCTCTTCTGAGCTTCAGTTCTGTAACCACGATTGACACTTTGACATCACACGTGCCTCAAACTTAAAGAAGCCAAAACTGAATCATGACCTTTATGTCAAACCAGTTTCTCTCCCTAATTGTCCATCCCAGCATCCACCCAAGTGGACAAGCTAAGACTCACCCTTGGCTTCTTTGTGGCTGCCACTCTCCATGTCTCACTGGTCACCAGATCTTGTGGATTCCATCCACTTGCCCCCCACTTCCTTCCCTCCATCCCTTCCTTCTTTCCTTCCTTCCTTCCTTCCTTATCAAATTAGCACAGATTAAAAGAACAAGACTGAAGACTGCCCATTTTGAGGACAGCATGCTCTCATACTTTGGTAACAAGAGGTTATACTGATAACATTTTGCAAGGCAGTGTCGCAGAATACATCAATAGTCACAAATGTTCTTATCTTTTAATCTAGTTTTCCTTATTCTAAGAATCTGTCCTGAGAAAATAGTCCTATACGCAGAAAAAGCTTTCTGCACAAAGATAGTCACGACAGTATTGTTTGTACCAGCGAAAACCCAAAATAACCAACAACAATGACAAAAAAACTAGATACAACCTAAATGTTAACACTAGAGTGATGTTTAATTGCACTCTTGTGCCTCTCTCCAGCCGGGGTACCCTTCAGTATTTTGCTCTCCATGTGTCCGCCCTGCTCCATCTTCTCTTCTCATGCTACACACTCTACATGACGTGGGTCACCATCTACATTGACCATTCCCAAATCTTTACTTCTTGCCCAGACAGCTCTCTTGAATTCATCTGTATTAGCCAATAGCCAACTAGACATTGCACCTGAATAACCCAAAGCCACTTTGACCGCAAGAGTCCATAACTAAATTTCATGCCACCTCCAGCCCCCTGCAAGGAGGCGTCTGAACTCAGTGGATGGCACCACCATTGGTAGCTCTGCCTGAAACCAGCCGAGTCTAACAATGAGGTGAGCTGGCTCTACTGGGAGGCATTACCTACCATGTGGCAATGTCTGCAAGAATTCTTTCATTCATTCACAGACATTTGTTGAGCACCTATTGTGTGTTAGGCCGTGCATGCTCAATGGCTCAGTGGGGCTGGTATCACACCCCCCCAACCCAGGGGGGAAATTCTGTTCTTGGAGGGTGAAGAATATTTAGCTAGTATCATGTTTTGTGGCCCTTTAAAGCTCAAGCCTTCTTGACAACCTCTTATTCTTTAGTATTTAATTTCTCTCATCGGGGAGAATTTAAATTAAATTAAATTTTTCTCCTTAGAGGAACAATAATGGGAAAAAAAGGTTGAGCAACACCATGGTAGGCTTTGGTGACGTGGTAGCTACTGAGTCAGACATGGTCCCTCACTGTGCAGGGAAGACACACATGAAATTATAATATAATGACTAAGTGAAAGAAGCCAGACTTAAAAGGCTGCATACACTATAGATTCCATTTACATGGCATTTTGTGAAAGGCAAAACTGTAGTTGCAGAAATCAGATCTGTGGTTCTAGGAACTTGGGTGTGGGAGGGGGGTTCACCCTAGGGGACAAGAGAGAACTTTCTGGGGTGGTAGAAATATTCTATATCCTGACTGAGGTGCTGGTTCCACAACTGTAGGTTTATGAAAACTCACAGATCGGTACACCAGAAAGGGGTGAATTTTACAAATATACAAGTTATATCTCAATAAAGCTGCCTTAAAATTATACAATAAATAATGTGTTTAGCCCTCTGGTGAGTGTTGCACAGAATTAGCAATGCTGGAAGCAAGCAGCAGGCAGCTACCCTGGTTGGATCATGAGGGACTTCCCCAACACAGCAGTGTGGAGCTGAGTCCTGAAGGGCAGGTGAGCAGGTACTGGGAGAAGGCAGGGTGGCAAGAGCAGCTCCACTGCACACCTCCGGGGGGTGTCACTACCACAGAATCATTGTATTCCTGGGTCGGGTAATGCAGTGGGCTGGCAGAGCAGCCTGGGGGGAGGGAACAGGGTGCACAGATGCTGAGGCAGGATGGCACGTGACGTCCTCCAGGGGGTGGACAGAGGCCAGTGGGCCAGGAGTCCGGGGGATAGGCTGGTGATGTGGGCAGTCGTCAGACCATGCAGAGCCTTGTTGGTCCCGTGGGAGATTCTGGAAAGGGAGTGACTTGATTAGCTTTGCCTTTGCTAAAAGACTGCAGCAGTGTGGTGAAGTTTGGCAGGTGGCAACGTGCCTGCAAAGAGGCGAAAGATGATAATTCTTTAAACCTGGGTGGTAGTGATAGAGGTGGACAAAAGTGGACAGATTCTAGATATATTTAGGAGATAAAATCAACTGGACTTGGTGGTCAGTTGGATGTGTGGGATGGGAGAGAGCAAAGGGGACAGGGGACCTCTGGCTTCTGACTTGTCCAACTGGGAATATGATGGTATCTTTCTGAACTAGAGAACCCTCAGAGAAGGACCAGGTTAGTGGGGGGAGATCCTGTGTCCAGTTTTTTCAAGTTAGAGTTGGAAGTGTCTGTGAAGATCACAAGGGATGTCAGAGCGGAGGCATCTTTTGGGGCATCCAGGCGCTTACATGCTACTTGTCAGAAAGCTGTTCTTTCTCCAGCCAGGGGTGTGTTCCTGAACCCCAGCTATGTCAGGTAGGATCAGGGATGAGCACCTGGTCTGGGGAGAGCTGAATCAGCAGCTTGAGATTTAAAATGGAAGAGATGGAGGGAGAGCAGATGGATGTGGGACTGTGCTGGTGGAGGGGTTCATGGGGAGAGCCACCTGTCGCTGCTGACATTCCTGGCACAGCCCTGCTTCGTGCCCAGTCTAAGGTCTGATTGTCTACCTTTGACCTAGATTCCATCAGATAATCTAACTTTGCAAAGTTGGACTAAAAGCCTTGACAAAACATCCCCAGATACCTGGATGTTTTATTGCTGTGCCTCTTTCCTTCCTTCCTTCCTTCCTTCCTTCCTTCCTTCCTTCCTTCCTTCCTTCCTTCCTTCCTTCCTTCCTTCCTTCCTTCCTTCCTTCCTTCCTTCCTTCCTTCCTTCCTTCCTTCCTT
>NW_027397086.1:5071501-5094679 GCF_003265705.2 Callorhinus ursinus
TCCTTCCTTCCTTCCTTCCTTCCTTTCCTTCCTTCCTTCCTTTCCTTCCTTCCTTCTTTCCTTCTTTCCTTCCTTCTTTCTTTCCTTCTTTCCTTCCTTTTCTTCCTTCCTTCTTTCCTTCCTTCCTTCTTTCCTTCTTTCCTTCTTTCCTTCTTTCCTTCTTTCTTTCTTTCTTTCCTTCTTTCTTTCTTTCTTTCTTTCTTTCTTTCTTTCTTTCTTTCTTTCTTTCTTTCTTTATTTTATTTATTTATTTATTTGAGAGAGAGAGTGAGAAAGAGAGCAGGGGGAGGAGCAGAGGGATAGAGAAAAGCAGACTCCATGCTGAGCGTGGAGCCCGATGGAGGGCTCCATCCCATGACTCTGAGATCATGACCTGAACCGAAATCAAGGGTCCAGTGCTTAACCGACTGAGCCACCCAGGCACCCCTTCTCTCTCTCTCTCTTTTTTAAGCTCTGTTGTTATTTGCCAAATTTTCTATCAGTATTTTATTTTTTAAAGATTTTACTCATCCATTTGAGACAGAGAGAGAGAGAGAGCACAAGCTGGGAGGAGGATCAGTTGGAGAGGGGGAAGCCGACTCCCCACTGAGCAGGGAGCTGGACTTGGGGTTCCATCCCAGGACCCCGTGATCATGACCGGAGCCGAAGGCAGATGCTCAACTGACTGAGCCCCCCGGGCGCCCCTCTATCAGTATTTTAATTAGTTTATTTATACAGTATTTAAACTAACTTTGTAAGGCAAGTCCCCCCCATCATAGCGTTTTACTTCCCAAATTTCTTGACCATTCTGTGCAATTACTCTATTAGATGAACTACAGAATCAATTTAAGATAAAAATGTCCTGTGGAGAATTTATTGAAATCACATCAAATTTATAGCTTACTTGAGGGAAGATTGAAAATTTTGCAATACAACCCAAGACCAGGATCCATTTCTCCATCGATTCAAGTTTTTTTTTTTTATGTCCTTCATCCAACTTTAGCATATATCTCTGCACATATTTTGCTAAGTGTATTCTTTTTTCCCTGGTGCTTTCTAACTTGTTATTGCTGGTGTAGAGGACAGACATCGATCCTGGTATATTTATCACTGCTATTATCCTCTTTATTCAATGCTCTAATTAGTTCCTGTGGTTTTCCAACTTATTCTGTTGCCTTCTCAGGGTGGACAAACACATTATCTACAAACAATAATTTTGCCTCTGCTTGCCAAGATGTATACCCCTCCTTCTTTTTGTTATCTTGTTCTCTTGGCTGGAAACTTCAGGATGAAGGCAAGTATCAGATGTGACAGCAGGTACCCTTGAAATGTTGCTACCTCGAGTAGGAAGACTGTAATGTGATGTTTCCAAAACTGACATCTAAAAAACGCTGGTCTGCAAGATGCTGATAATTTTATTGAGAAAAGAAGTGTTCTGGGCCCAAATAACTTTAGAATATGCTGAGTTAAACAGAGACAAATTTGTTTCTTTAATTCTGCAATAATCAGAATATGTGATGCTAATGTGCCTGGTGGATGTCCAAGACTAAGTCACATACCTTCCACTGCTTTGACTATCGACATTTTCTTCCTCCTGCCTTCTGTAATATCTGTAATATCTGTAATATCTCCTGGAACAGTGTTCTAACAGGGTAGTGTTGGAACAGCTGCTCTAAGATTTCACCAGTAAGTATGATGTTTGCTGTGATTTCTGGGAAAGGAACAAATAGTTTTTATCATGGTAAGACAATTTTCTTCAATTTCTGGTTTACTCAGAGTTTTCTTTAAAAAACAGAAGTGGAAGTTGAATTTGATTCAATGATTTTCAGGTATCTATGAAGATGGTCATATAATTTTCTGCTTTTAAATTTGTATAGTGTAAGTTCACCACAAGGCATTAAGTGTGGTTCAAGATACCCCAGGGGGATAACTCACAGCAGGATCGCATGATGGTGGAATGAACAGGATGAAATGGAGCAGCCAGCAGGCTGGTGGGCTCCCAGGGTCTCGCCATAGCATCCAATATGCCCCTGTTCTAGCTCTAGTTTGCTGCCTCCTGGTAGTTGTTCCTGCTGTTTCTTAAATATCCTGGGGATAATTCTGAGTGCTGTGGCTGGCTAAGACTTCCAGGCTAAGAGCAACAATTCTAAGAATCCCCTGATTATTTGATACTAATTTTGTAAAACCAGTCTAGGGAGGCTGGGCTGGAAGAATACTGGGAACACAGGGACTTACCCTCTGCCTCCCTGCTCCTTGTGTTTCCTGCCCTGTCTCCTTTTTCTCCATTCTCCCCACTCAGAAATTAAGACATTTAGTTGACCCCTGGTTGAGAAGCCAGTCTGAGTGGAGAGCTCAAGCCCATTGCTGACTGCATCATCAAGGGGTTTTAAAATTATTATTTTTTAAATATCTATTTATTTATTTGAGAGAGAGGGAGAACACGAGCAGAGGGAGGGGCAGAGGGACAAGCAGACTCCCCACTGAGCAGGGATTCCCAATGTGGGGCTTGATCCCAGGACCCCGAGATCATGACCTGACGCTTAACTGACTGAGCCACCCAGGTGTCTTTAAAATTATTTTTTTTAATTAATACTAGTATTTAGCCATTGTTGAGTGCTTACTATGTACCAAATACTTGGGTAAGTCCATCAAATGAATTATTTTAATTTAATCCTCCCATCCCTCCGAACAAGATATTATTATTTATATTTTACAAACTGGAGAACAACCACAGAGAGGTCACATCACTTACCTGGGTTACCCAGCCAGGTCCAGGTAGGTGGTGAAGCCAGGTACAGAACCTGACCGTTTGCCTCCAAAACCCACACTCCTGAGTTAAACTAAACTTGCTTTCCAAGAATAAACCTGGTAATGATGGGTTACCCTTTTTACTTGGTTCTGTTTGCTAATATATTATTTAGAATTTTTGCATCCAGGTAAGCTTTTTCAACAATCTTTTTCCTTCCTGTGCTTTAATTGCTTTTGGTATCAGTCCTTATACAAGACTCATAAAATGAACTGGAAAATTTCCATATATTTTAGTGCATTTCAGTGCTTTGGAAGTTTTGGAAAGAGTTTAGGCAGTTGCTATTCCTAAAATGTTTGCTAATTCATCTGTAAAACCATGTGGTCCTAGAGCCTTTGACAATTGCCTTAAACTTATGCGCTACATCATTAGTCTTCTCTGGTTTTTCCCTATTTAGTTGATTTGAGTCATTTTTATTTTCCTGAAATAATTTATATTTACCTAGAAAAGTTCAGATTTATTAGCATAAAGTGATACATAGTGTTAGATAAAATAAAAATTTTTTTCTCTGTATTTCTCTTTTAAAATCCCATCTTAACCATGATCTATATTATTTCTTCTATTTTCTTCATCAGACTTGCCAGAAATTGAATAGTAATAGCAGCAGTAGATAAATATAATAACAAACATTTCTTTAGTGTTTATTGTATGCTGAACACTATTCCAAGCTATACTGTTCCACTCAATCTTCATAACATTGTTATGTTAGGAACTATTATTATCTCATTTTACAGGTGAAGAAACTGAATCACAAAACTAGTAAGTGACTTGCCTAAGGACACACAGGTAATACATGGTGGACCTGGGATTTAAACTGAGGCAGCTTCTGATTTTATATTTACAAATTCTTTCCTTCAATTTATTTCAATTTCCTTTTTCAAACTCTTTGAGTTGAATGTTGGTTCATTTATTTATAATCTTTCTTGTTTGTTAAAAAAAAAGCATTTAAGGTCATAAAATGTGTATAGCTTTGGCAATAACCCATAGGCTCTAATATTACTGATCTTTTCAAAGAACCAGCCTTTGAGTTCATTATTATTTTTCTGTTCTCAATTTTGTTTATTGAATTATTCACTTACGCTCTTTATTATTTCTTTTCTTCAGCTTGTTTTGGGTTTAATTTGGTCCTTTTCTGGTTTCTCAGGATGGAAGCTTATATACCTCATTTGATACTTTTCTCTCTCTCTCTTTTTTTTCCTAATATAAGCATTGTGATACTATGAACTTTCCTCTTGGCAATGTTTTAGTTGACTCTCACAAATTTTTTTATTGTGGCAAAAAGCACACAACAAGAAATCTACCCTATTAACAATTTTTAAGTGTACAGCACAGTATTGGTAACTATATGCACATTGTCGTATGGCAGATTTCTAGAACTTTTTCATGTTCCATAACTGAAACTCTATATCCATTTCCCCAATTCCCCATTTCTCATCCCCCATTAGCCCCTGGCAGTCATCATTCTCTGACAAAATTTTATATATTGTGTTTTCATTTTCATTAAGTTCAAACTATTTTATAAATTTTCCTGAGACTTCCTCGTTGAGCTACAGGTTATTTAGAAGTGTGTTATTTAATTTCAAAATATTGAGGGATTTTAAAGGATATTTGTCTGTTATTGATTTTTAGTTTAATTATATTATGGTTAAAGAACATTTTATGATTCTTGTTTCTAAAAAATTGTTAAGGTTTATTTTATGACCCAAGATAGGTTTATCTTGGTGAATGTTCCATGTGCACTTAAAGCAATGTATATTCTGTTCTTTTTGCATGGACTGTTCCATAAATGTCAGTTAGGCTACACTGAGTGATAGTGATACTCAGATTTTCTATATCCTTGCTAATTTTTGTTTGATTTTTCTGTTGCTTGCTGATAGAGGAGTGTTTAACTCACCAATTATAATAGTGGATTTCTGTATTTCTCATTTTCGTTCTTTTAGCTTTTGCATTATGCATCTTGAAACTTTGTTACTATGCGCATACACATTTAGGATTTTTATATCCTCCTGGTGAATTAGCCCTTTATTATGATGTAATAGCCCTCTTAATCTTGGTAATATTCTTTGTTCTGAAGTCTACTTTGCTATTAATAAACTTACTCCATCTGTCTTTTTTTTTTTTTTTTTTTTTTTTGAGATAGAGAGAGCATGAGCAGTGGGTGGCGGAGGAGCAGAGAGAGAGGGAGAGAGAATCTTAAGTATGCTCCATGGAGCCAGACTCGGGGCTTGATCTCAAGACCCTGAGATCATGACCTGAGCTGAAATCAAGTCGGACACTTAACAGATGAGCCACCCAGGTGCCCCACTCCAACTGTTTTTTGATCAGTGTTTACATGGCGTAATTTTTTCTATCGTCTTATGTTTAACCTCTATGTATGTAATTAATGTGGGTGTCTTGTAGACAGCATGTAGCTGTGCCTTGCGTGTGTGTGTTCAATCCAATCTGACACTGTTCTCTTTTACTTGGTGCATTTAGACCAGTCTGGCTGCCGAGACAGAGTTTTTCATAGAGTTTCAGTGAGCTGTACTTTGTACAGCCCATATGACCTGGGCCATCCTCCGAGCAATGCAGAGACAGACTGAGAGAGAGGCATAAGGCAGTTACCCCCTAGACTCTTGACGTCATAAGGACCCTTTCCCTGGATCATCGGGTTTTCTCTTAAGGTTTTCGGTGTCTATTGCCACCACCTCTGTCACCACAGTGGAACTTTGCGACTGGTTCACCCTTGGGACAGGTCAAAAGAGAGAAAAGAGAAAAAGACACTCGATACTCTCTCACGCACAGAAGCCTCTTTTTACAATTCTCTGTCCAGGAAAATGGGTTTCTCTTGGAGGTTTTGCTGCCTGCCTCTGCAGCACTGTTCTGTATTGGGGCCACCCTAGGGTGAAAGGTGCATGAGAAAAGAGGAACACAACCCTGAAAACTTACCCCATAAGAGTCATCCTTCAAGTTTTGGCTCCTTTGCCAATTTCAGTGTCCTCAGACAATTGCCTCTTGTCTTTTGTCCAGACGTTTCCCTTGTAATGAGACAGAGAGATTGGCCAAAGTGGCTCACTTTATCTTGGCCGGCACCACAAGAAGCCCAGTGTAGATTTTGCAAATTGAGTTGGTTTATAACATAGTCACATATGTTTAAACTATTAATTGATACTTTCCAATTGTTCTTTAAAATGGCCATATCAATTTATATTCCATGAGCACTATACAAAATCCTTCCCCCTTACCAACAACTGATATCCAGTTTTTAAGTTTTTCCCAGTCTGCTGGGTGAAAAAAAATTAGTATCTTGTTGAATTGATTCAGGTTCTATGTTGGCTAGTGAGGTTTGAGCATCTTTTAATATATTTTGGGTAATTTATATATCTTCATTTGTAAATTGCTTCTTCCTATCCTTTGCCCATTTTTCTGTTTGGTCATTTGTCTTTTTATTATTGATTTGTAGAAATTGTAGTTTCTACTGTTTGGAATTTATTGAAGTTTACTTTGAGACTCATTACTTAATCAATTTGTTTTTATGTTCTGTGAGCATTTGGGGAAAAAGGTATTCCCTGTTCAAGTTCCATCTAGATATATTAAAACAATCTTGTTAATTTTGTTATTTAGGTTGTCAATATGATTTTTAAAATATTTGACCTGTTAAGTTCAGAGACAGATGTTTTAAAATCTCCTAATCTGGTTGTGGTTTTGTAAAACTCTCTTCCTATTTCAGTTTTTGTTTTATATATTATTTTCAGCGTCTTTGTCCATATGTCTGATTCAGATTCGTAATTAATCAATTACTCAGTGCTTATGGGCAGGAACTATGGTGTTAGGTTGTCTGCATTTGAATTTCGGTTCTTCCTCTTATGAAACATGCAGGTACAGATGGCTTACTTAATATTTCTAGCCTTAGTTTCCTCATCTCCAGGTGAAATGGGGCAAAGAATAGCATTGACCTCCCAGAATTGTTGTGAGATTAAATAGAATTACCCATGTGAGTGTTCAATAAGTGGCCATTATTACATTTTCTTGATGATTGTACTTTGTCAGTTAAAAAATATCCCTAGTTTGAGAAGATATTTGCAAATGACATATCAGATAAAGAGCTAGTATCTAAAATCTATAAAGAACTTATCAAACTCAACACCCAAAGAACAAATAATCCAATCAAGAAACGGGCAGAAGACATGAACAGACATTTCTCCAAAGAAGACATACAAATGGCCAACAGACACATGGGAAAATGTTCAACATCACTTGGCATCAGGGAAATACAAATCAAAACCACAATGAGATACCACCTCACACCAGTCAGAATGGCTAAAATTAACAAGTCAGGAAACGACAGATGTTGGCGAGGATTGGAGAAAGAGGAACCCTCCTACAATGTTGGCGGGAATGCAAGCTGGTGCAGCCACTCTGGAAAATAGTGTGGAGGTTCCTCAAAAAGCTGAAAATAGAGCTACCCTATGACCCAGGAATTGCACTATTGGGTATTTACCCCAAAGATACAAATGTAGTGATCCGAAGGGGCACCTGCACCCCAATGTTTATAGCAGCAATGTCCACAATAGCCAAACTGTGGAAAGAGCCCAGATGTCCAACAGATGAATGGATAAAGAAGATGTGGTACATATACACAAGGGAATATTACTCAGCCATCCAAAAATGAAATCTTGCTATTTGCAATGATATGGATGGAACTAGAGGGTTTTATGCTAAGTGAAATAAGTCAATCAGAGAAAGACAATTATCATATGATCTCAATGATATGTGGAATTTAAGAAGCAAAACAGAGGATCATAGGAGAAGAGAGGAAAAAAATAAAACAAGACGAAACCAGAGAGGGAGACAAACCATAAGAGACTCTTAATCATAGGAAACAAACTGAGGGTTGCTGGAGGGAGGGGAGGGATGGGGTAACTGGGTGATGGACATTAAGGAGGGCACCTGATATAATGAGCACTGGGTGTTATATAAGACTGATGAATCACAGACCTGTACCACTGAAACCGATAATATATTATATGTTAAATATATATATATAGCCCTCAGTTTCATTTAATGTTTTCCCCCTTAAATTATGCCTTTAAAAATATGAACATCACCATTCTCTCTTTATTCTATTTGAATTTTCTCAAAACATATTTATCTAATTAATTAATTAATTAATTTTTTTTTATTAAGTAAAGTCTATACCCAACATGGGGCTTAAACTCACGACCCTGATCAAGAGTTGCATGCTCTCCTGACTGAGCTAGCCAGCTGCCCCTGTATTTTTCTGTTTTATTTTTTTTTTAAATTTTGTTTATTTATTTGAGAGACAGAGAATGAGAGATAGAGAGCACGAGAGGGAAGAGGGTCAGAGGGAGAAGCAGACTCCCCACTGAGCGGGGAGCCCGATGCGGGACTCGATCCCGGGACTCCAGGATCATGACCTGAGCCGAAGGCAGTCGCTTAACCAACTGAGCCACCCAGGCGCCCTATTTTTCTGTTTTAAATATTTAATAATTATTTAACTTTCAATGGATCTCTCTTTTTTTTTAAGATTCTATGTATTTATTTGAGGGAGAGAGCGCGCGCGAGCACAAGCAAGGAGAGTGGCAGAAGGAGAGGGAGAAGCAGGCTTCCCCTTGGAGCAGGGAGCCCGATGCGGGGCTCGATCCCAGGACCCTGAGAGCATGACCTGAGCCAAAGGCAGATGCTTAGCTGACTGAGCCACCCAGACGCCCCTCTCCTAGTATTTTTTATATAAAAATTTAACAAACATATTTGAAATTATATTTCTAATAACAACATCAAAAAATTTTAAGTATAATCTCCAAACAAGATTTGTCCTTTGGAATGTTTTAATGTCCCTTACCATCCACACTTTAAAAGCATTATTAAGTTGACATGTAAGATGAATTTTGCATTATTATTAATTTTTTGCTGTATGATTCTTATATTTCAAGAATCCTTTTTGGGCGCCTGGGTGGCTCAGTTGGTTAAGCGACTGCCTTTGGCTCAGGTCATGATCCTGGAGTCCCGGGATCGAGTCCCACATCAGGCTCCCTGCTCGGCGGGGAGCCTACTTCTCCCTCTGACCCTCCCCCACTCTCATGCTCTCTCTCAAATAAATAAATAAAATCTTAAAAAAAAAGAATCCTTTTTAAAAGATTGCACAATTTCACAACCACATTGTCAACCACTAGTTAGAATTAACCGCAAGCTGAACAGTTCTGAAAGAAAACCAATGAAATTCACCTAAACCATTAAAAAAGAAAAAAAAAAAGCTTACCGGGTTTGATTTCTTACAGACCACATTTTAAAAAAGTCTTTGTCTTGATGAGCTGCTTCTTTGAATCACTCTTTCAGAAAGGATATATTGGTGGTACAGGCCCGAAATGTTCGTTTTCCTTCTCAATATTATGCTGGGTATGGCCTTCTAGCATCGCTGTTCTCTCTCCTCAGGCTCTTGAATGTTTTCTCCCTCACACTCAGTGTTGTAAATGAGATGTCCACTGACAAGTTGTTATTCTTTCCCTTGTCAGTAACTTTTTTTCTCTTTCTGGAAATTTTTAACTATTTTCCCTGTAGTTCTGGGTCTCATATCGTTAGCCCAACAGCAGTGTTACAGGATGTCAAAATGGAAGTTTTGGCCACGCCCTAAGTACCGAGGGGCATCGGGAGGCCAGCTCCCTTGTGGGACCTGCAGAGAGTCCATGGTGAGGAACTAGCTAACCTAGTAAGAGAGGCTTCATTAGAACCATCTGGAGAGCTTGATATGGAGTCCCTGGAGCTAGGGCCCACAGCAGACTTGTGTCTGAGGCCCAGCTGAGAAGTGTAAAGGGCTAAGGTGGGCTGACTGGCTGCTAGAACCAAAGGAGAGGTGTCTAGGTGCTTCTTGGGGACTGGATGTAGAGTTGTCTTCACTCTCACCAACAGGGCTGCATGAGGGGCTGGACAAAAGGATTGTTGAAATGTAAGATACATACAGTAAAAAATTAATAATAATGCAAAATTCATCTTATATGTTAACTTAAAGCTTTTTAAGTGTGGATTGTAAGGGACATTAAAACATTCTAAAGGACATGGGGCGCCTGGGTGGCGTAGTTGTTAAGCGTCTGCCTTCGGCTCAGGTCATGGTCCCAGGGTCCTGGGATCGAGCCCCACATCGGGCTCCCTGCTCTGCGGGGAGCCTGCTTCTCCCTCTCCCACTCCCCCTGCTTGTGTTCCCTCTCTCGCTGTCTTTCTGTCAAATAAATAAAATCTTTTAAAAAAAATTCTAAAGGACAAATCTTATTTGGAGATAAACAGCCAGAGCCTTCCCCTCATTTCTGTGGGTACATCTAGTCTTAATGTTGCCCATTATCTCCAGACCCCCTTCCGATCTCCACTGCCACTAAAACCTCCATAGGTTTTAGTAAAATTCCAAGTGTTACAGTCTGGTGTTAGCTGTGCTTTGGAAGAATTTGGGGGGTGTCGAAATTTGGGACAAAGTAATGTGGGGAGAGAGCCACAGTATCCTAGAGAAGAGCTGACAGGTGGTCAGGGACAACTGGCAGAAACCCCTGAAGCCACAGGCCGGTTCATGAGGAGATGGGTCTGCAGAGCATCCCTCCAAATTCCTGCTCTCCTAGGGCCAGAGAAATTAGTGAGTCACTTCCTGATGAGGGAGTGGATGAGGGCTCACACGGCTGTTTGTTTTTTGGATGTTACCGGGAAGAGTGGCTCTGGAAGCTAGAGAATTTGGGGAAAGTGATTTCACATGAAATTTAGAAGTCATAATTAATTCCACTACTAGGCATGTAGGGAAGACAAATGAAAAGTGTGTCCACATGAAACCGGTGGGAGTGTTCATAGCAGTATGATTCATAATATCCAAAAAGTGGATACAGCCAACATGTCTATGAGCTGAGAGCACATAAACAAAACGATAGGGGCGCCTGGGTACCTCCATCTGTCTGCCTTCGTTCGGATCGGGTCATGATGTCAGGGTCCTGGGATCGAGCCCTGCATTGGGCTCTCTGCTCAGTGGTGAGTCTGCTTCTCCCTTTCCCTCTGTGCTCTCTCTCACTTTCACTCTCTCTTAAATAAAAAAATAAAATCTTTAAAAAGAACCCAAAATGATATATGTATACATGAAATATTACTCAGCAATAAAAAGCAGTGAAGCTTGATACATGCTACAACATGGATGAACCCTGAAAACATGCTGAGTGAAAGAAGCCTGTCACAAAAGACTGTGTGTTATGATCCCATTTATATGAAATGTCTGTTACAGGCAAATCCGTACAGAGAGAAAGATCAGTGGCTGGGAGTTGGGGGCAAATGCGGAGTGGCAGCTAATGGGTATGGAATTTTTTTAGGAAGGATGAAAATATCCTAAAATTAGATACTGCTAATGGTGGTACAAGACTGTGGCTATTAAAAACCACTGAACTGTGTGCTTTAAATGGATGAATTTCAGGGTATATGAAGTAGATCTCAATAAAGCTGTAAAAAAGGTACATATGATGAAATGCAGAAATAAACAAAAAACCCCAAACACAAGAAAGTGTACGACTAACTAAGGCGTGGGGAAGTACCAGGTAGCTTTTGGACATGGTGGGTGTGAAGAACGGGAAGGACATCTTAGGTGACATTGCCCTGCTTTCAGATGGCAGAGTTAGGGGCAGCAGGGCCTTCCAGATGTCACGATGGGTCTTGCCTGCTTTATCTAGGAATATGGCAGATGCCTCACAGAGTCCCTGACAAGGCCCTAGGGGCAGGTGGTCCAGCAGATTTCCTCTGCTCTGTTGATTCCTCCTTACCACAAGAGTGAGATTCTTGAACTTGGTGCTTTGAAAATTAAAGAATGAACCGAAGAGAAGAACAGCAAAAGCCCCCCTGAGGCATCCATATTTTGCAGTGTCTGCGAAGCCCACAGCAATCCCCTTGTCTGAGTCCTTCTTCCCCTCTACCTAACAGAGGAGGCCCCCCGAAGCCATGCTTACTAAGAGACCCCCCTGGCAACAGTTACCTGGCCCAGGCTGTGGCTAAAAGCTTCTCAGTGGACATGAGGAGGGTGAGGAGGCACCAGGTTGCAAGACCAGATGGGCCTTGGGGAATCTCGTTGAAGCATCCTGGTAACTTTCCCTCCAAGAAGGGCCCTGCTCAGTCAACACTGGTTTGGGTAGATGTTGCTTGGAAGGCATGACCCTGACCCTAAGCCTCAGCTGCCTGACATGGTGTCTTTCCTCCTTTGGGTCAGGCAAGTTGACTGTAACCCCAGGAAGGTAGAACATAAGTATGGAAATCATGAGGAACTGAAAAATGCACATTACCAATGTTAGAGAAACTTCGGTTAACACCTAAATAAAGTGCAACAGGGGGGGTTAGTGATCATACTGATCCAATTTGTCTGTTTGGAAGATGTTTGAAGCATTTCTTTTTAAGATTTTATTTTTAAGTCATCTCTACACCCAATGTGGGGCTCGAACTTACAACCCCCAGATCAAGAGCCTCACGCTCCACAGGTGCCCCAATGTTTGAAGCATTTGAAAGAAGATGAAATATTAAGAGGGGTGTGATTTTTATCTAGGTGTTTAAGAGGATTTGAGAAAATTTATAAACCCATTTTTAAATGTATGTAATTGATGTGTTTTTCATTACAGTGATTATGGAGATGGTGCATCCACTGCAGGATATTCAAGCCGGGAGGGGCACCCCACCCTGAGGGGGCAAGTCAGTGAGGGGTTGCCAGTGTGGGACCACCAGCAGCTGAGTATTCGAGTGATGAGCACCGGCCTGCCTGGAGGTTAGGGGGTGCTGAGGTGCTGAAGGATGGTGATCAGCAATGCGGAGTTTTAAAGATGGTGGTGGCTGCAGCTTAGCCCATCCGGTTTCCCAGAGAATGGTCAGCCATGCGGCAGCAGCGGCAGCAGCGGCAGAATTTGAAGTTCCAAGGACCAGTGGCCACCATCAATTTGGACCAAAAACCTAGGCTTCACCAGTTGGTGTAGAAACAATGCTGACCTTGTGCTGAGACCCAGAGAGTCCATTCTTACCCACAATAGAGCCAACAAATGTGTTTGGCAAACTTTTTCTGGGATAGACACTATTGGTGTCATTAATTCATGAGTTTTCTAGTATTTTCCCTTGCCCAAAGGGAGCTTCTATAGTTTTTTAAAAAAGATTTTATTTATTTTAGAGAGAGAGAGAGAAAGAGAGCAGGGGGAGGAGCAGAGGAACAGAGACAAAGAGACTCCACACTGAGCACGGAGCCTGATGCGAGGCTCCATCTCAGGACCCTGAGATCATGACCTGAGCTGAAACCAAGAGTCGGATGCTCAACTGACTGAGCCACCCAGGCACCCCTGTACTTTTTAATATTGTATAAATTTGTTCTGTGGGGTGAGGGTCTGAGTTATTTAAGCTGGAAACTTATTTCTTCCTGAAATTAATATTTCCATGCTATTACCACAATCCAATACTGCAAAAAAGGATAGTCTTTAGTAAAAATGTATATAATTAATGAATATATAATAAATGAATATAATCAGTGTTTAAGAGAATTTGAGTACATTTACAAGTCTTGATTGCATAAGGATGTTCAAATGTTTGTGGAACTTCGGGTTATGAAACTTACAAGTTTAATGTGTTGATCATTAAATGTATAAAGAGCAAAAGGGCATTTATGGGCTGCTTACTCTATGCCAGGCACTGTTCTAAGCATCTTAAACGTATGAATTCATTTATGCCTCACAGAAAATGTATGAGGTAGGAGCTATTATTATCCCCATATTATGGATGATAAAACTGAGGCACACAGAAGTTGAGAAATTCAGCCAAGGACCTGCGGCTATGCAAGCAGCAGAAGCAGATCCAAACCAGACAGCCGGGTTCTGGTTCAGCCTCATGCTCAACCATGAAGCTCCGGAGACTGCCAGGTAGTAAAGACCCCACAATACCATCAATTCCCTCTTCTCCTAAGCTGGTTGGAAGCGGCATCTCTTATTTACAAATGAGGCTTAACTGTGACCGTTGAAGTGGGTGAGTTGTGTGCAGCTTTACCAAACAGCAACCCTCAGAACATTCCCATCTTGTGCCCCTTCAGGAGGGGCGGGTGCTGGCTTCCAGCCTGGGTACCAAGAGGTCAGGGAGGATGTCCAAAACTTCACAAGCAGCAGGGCAGGAGCGTGGAGCAGAGGGGCACGCAAAGCCAGGATGCTGCAGTGGTGTCTCAATCCTGGCTGGCTGTGTCTTTTGAGCTCCTGTGCCCTGGAGCCACCCCCTTCATCCCATTTGGCTTTTCTGTCTTTCTCTGCCTCGATGGGCCCCTTTGCATTTTTCAGAAACCAGGTTTCTGATGTGCAAGTTTCTGTGACCAAAATGTGGCACCTGCTTCTTGGCAACTGTTACTCCTCTCTCCTTTCTCATTAAAATTCATTTCAAGTACAGAGGAAATACATGCTTGGTGCAACAGAATCAAACAATAACAGAAGGGCAAAAAATAAAAAGTAAGAAACCCCCATTTTCTTCCAAGGTAAACATTGTTAGTGACTTAGTACATTCTTCAAGAATCTTATCTACACATACAACACTCACGTATCTTCCAAAATTGGGATCACATTAATTTTCTAGTTGTACACATTCTTTTTTTTTTTTTTAAGATTTTATTTATTTATTTGACAGAGAGCGCGAGAGAGAGCACAAGCAGGGGGAGAGGCAGAGGCAGAAGGAGAAGCAGGCTCCCCGCTGAGCAGGGAGTCCGATGCGGGGCTCAATCCCAGGACGCGGGGATCATGACCTGAGCCGAAGGCAGACGCTTAACCGACTGAGCCACCCAGGTGCCCCTAGTTGTACACATTCTTTATTAACTTAGTAATATATTGTGGGCATTTTACCAAATGTGTATTCACCTCTTCCTCACTCTTTTAAAGGCTGCATAATTTTTCCATCTGTATTTAAAACAGCACAGTCCAGTAGAAATATAATGTGAGCCACACATGTAATTGTAAAGATTTTATTCATTTGAGAGTAGAGAGAGCGAGAGCACGCATGCACAAGTGGAGGGGAGGGGCAGATGGAGAGGGAGAGAATCCCAAGCAGACTCTGTGCTTAACTCTTGGAGCTTCACCCAGGGTGCGGAGCCCTGAGGCTCGATCTCATGACCCTGAGATCATGACCTGAGCCCAAACCAAGAGTCGGATGTTTAACCGACTGGGCCACCAAGGCGCTCCTTCAATTTTCTAGTAGCCACATTGAAATAAAGGAAATGAAATAAGTGGAATTAATTTCGATAATATATTTTACTTGACCCAGTGGGTCCAAAATATGATCATTTCAACATGTAAACAATATATTACTATTGAGATTTTTTTTAACATTATTTTAAAATATTCCTGGTCGCACCTGGGTGGCTCAGTCAGTTAAGCATCTGCCTTCAGCTCAGGTCATGACCTCAGGGTTCTGGGATCAAGCCCTACATCGGGCTCCCTGCTCAGCGGGGAGCCTGCTTCCCCCTCTCCCCCTGCCTGCCACTTCCCCTGCTTGTGCTCTCTCTCTGTCAAATAAATAAATAAAATCTTTTTAAAAATATTCTTTGAAATCCAGCATGTAAACACTAATGGACATGTGAACTAGTCACATTTCAAGTGCTGAGTAGCTACACGTGACCAGTGGCTATCATATACGGGATGGCACAGACTTCAACCATAATTTATTTAACTCTGTGCCTGCTGATGGAGATAAAGATTGCTTCCAATGTTCACTATTATAAGCAATGCTACAATGAACATTCTTATGCTTATCACGTTACACACGCATGTGATTATTTCTGTAGGATAGATTTATAGAAGCGAGGTTTCTAGGTCAGAGAGTTTATGCATTTTATGGTATAATAAATATAGCTAAATTACTCTCTAATAAGACTAAACCAATTTATACTTCCACCAACAGTACATAAGAATGATCATTTTCCCACACTCCCGCCAAATTGGATGGCATTCCTTTTTAAAAAAAATTTCATTTCTCTCTGCCCTTTTGCATCTGTACGTTAGCAACCGCATCGCATCATGAAGGGGAGACCCATTTCTTTTTTTTTTAATAATTTTTTATTGTTATGTTAATCACCATACATTACATCATTAGTTTTTGATGTAGTGTTCCATGATTCATTGTTTGTGCATAACACCCAATGCTCCACGCAGAATGTGCCCTCTTTAATACCCATCACCAGGCTAACCCATCCCCCCACCCCCTCCCCTCTAGAACCCTCAGTTTGTTTTTCAGAGTCCATCGTCTCTAATGGTTCGAGGGGAGACCCATTTCAAAGCTGTATTTCTTTCTACTGGTTACCACTATCAGCCACATAGAGGATGTGTTTGGCTACGTAGGTAAAAGAGAACCAGTGAACATTGGCTCAAATAAATCTTTTTTTTTTCTCGTGTAAAAAGAAGTCTGGAACAAGGTGGCTGCTTGTGATGGTTGACCCCCTGATCCCTGAAACCTTCGAAGTTCTTTCTGTCTTTCTAATTTAATATTCTCAGCTGGTGGGCTTTTCTTTCCTCGTGGTTGTCATCTTATGGTCACAAAGTAGCTGCCACCACTCCAGACAGAATGTCTGTGTTCCAGGAAGGAAGGAGGGGCAGGTAGGTGGCACTAGCTACTTCTTACCCAGCCACACTTTGTAGGATTCCAGACCTTCGAGAAGCTATGAGATAACACTCTTGTTTCAAGCCCCTAAGTTTTGGGGTGATTTGTTATACAGCAACAGATAACTGATGGAGTGCTGCTGGAAGACCATCTCTTTGGGAGCAACCAACTCCCATCTCTGTATCATTTTCTTGCCCTTCAAAAACTCACCCCTTCTCACTCATGGGTAGGGCAAGGGCAACCGTGGTTGGGAAAAGGTAATTTACAGGTGTTCAGAGAACAGAGAAGCCCTGGGCAAACTTTTCCCATGTTTTCACACTATCTGATGAGTCTCTTGGGACTTGATCTCAGAAGCGAGGCCAGGGATGGAGATACTTCATTGCTTTGTGGACGAGGGTTTCCGTGAGGAACACTCCTGGCTACTCTCTGCACCCCTCACTGATTCTGCCCCAAGGAAGGTGAGAATTGATTGGTGCATTTGGGGACAGGAATTGAGCATGCCTCATGAAGCCTCTTCTGGGCTTTCCTGACTCCGAAGGCCTGCCTGCAGGGAGAGTGCAGAGGGTGGTGTTGCTTCTCAGGAGGCTCTGCCCTGTGGGGGACAGTCCACAAATGGAAAGGGCAGTTCAGATCAGAAGGAGCATATGAGAGAGCCCAATGGGTGGCTCATCTCCGCCATGCCCTCCATCGGACTTGATAATATATGCATATATATCTCCAAAACAACTGCACTTTTTATGAAGATATAAAACAAGCTTTATACAAGGGATGGATCAGGCAACTGGGTCATTGTGGGTAGTGGTGCGAGGCAGGTTGGGACAGAGGTTGGAGTGTGTCTTGCTTGTACCTGTATCCCTGATATTGATGGTGACTGTGTCTACATCCATCTGTCCCTCTTATGTATGAAGGACAGTGACTTCTGGGTCCCCCCTTCCAGGTCTTGCTTCCCTTCTCTGGGCAGGTCTCCCACGGCCGGGAGGGTTTTGACCCCATCTCCTTTCCCTGCAGAGGGCAAGGACCCGGGAAGGCCCTGACCGCACAGGGAGGGTCTGACTCTTCCAAAGCACCTACAGGCCAGAGCCCCGCTTGGGACCCCACGTGGAGGGTGTGGAGCAGAGCCCCCCAACCCCCAAGCTGCACCAGCCCTGGCTGCTTCCCGGCATCCCCGATCTCTGTTCAATGCGTGATTTTTTACGATCGATCTTATATCCGGCACAATCAGATTTATGGCTCCTGCATCTTATGAAATTACACAGATGTTTCTGCTCTGCTTCTCTCCAGGACAGTAAAAGGCAATAACATTCTTGCAGATTTCGACAGCAGGCAATTCAATAAAGGGCCATGTATATTTTATAAGTACAATAAAGACAAGGCTCTCTGCCCGCACTGCGGCCCGCCAGGACCCAGCGCTGCACCGGGAGGCCCCCCGCACCCCCCTTCCTGTCTGTTTGTCGATCAGGTCTCTCCCACTGCCACATGGGGGACCGGGGAGATTTATCCCCTTTCTGATCCATTATTTAAGTTTGGCTCCAGGGACCCTGCAATGGGGGCTGTTTAAAATTTAAAGGTGTTTGTGGAACTTAATACTTTCCTCCTCCTGATTTGCACTATAAAATTTTATCTATATTTTTGTTGCCCCATAAAACGTTTCTATCTTATCGGGATGGCTTGTCCTTTTACGGGCAAAACCATAAATACCTGATGAGGTGAGGGTCGGTGGAAGGTCTCACAGAGGAGTCCTAGGGGGAGACAGGAGAAGAGAACCGTCCCCTGGTCTGCCACAGACACCCTGGGTGGCCGGAGGTGGGGATTGGGGGGTTGGGGGGGCACCATACCTCTCTGAGGCTGTTTCTTCACCTGTCCAGTAGGGAGAACCATAGCACCCACTGGATAGGGCTGTTGTGAGGATCCAGGGACACGTGGCATCAGGAGTACTTGTTTGGTGCCAGCCACAGCATGTGCCAAGGCCCAGAGGTGGGAACAGTGGAGGGAAGGGGCTCCCTCTCCAGGGCAGCATGACGAAGTGCCGGCCAAGCTGGGAGCAAATGCCTGTGCAGGCTCAGCATTCACTCACCTCTCTGTGCCTTGGTGTCTTCATTTATGCCAGGGAGACATTGAGGTTCGTGTCTCAGAGCTGTGTTGTGAGGGTTAATGACTTCATGCATGCAAAATGATGAGCTCTGTACCCCGAACGTCCTCCCTTCACAAGGTCAGGTGTGGCTCTTGTTATTGTTACAGGCAGGGCAGGGACGGGGGCAAGGCGGGTGAGGCGCCCAGGGAGCAAAATGCAAGGAGGCGTCGCTCTCAGAGGGGAGCACGTTTGGCACCTGCAAGCGAGACCCCTTCGCATTTTGGGCCCTGTGCGCCTCCCTTGCCTACCCTAGCCGTGGCCCTGCTGCCGGGGTCTCTGTGGTGTTGACATGTGTGCAGACGCAGCTGAACAAAAGCCAAGCCCAGGATGTGGGCAGTGGGAGCAGCGTTCACGGTCGGCAGAAGCAGCGCCTCCTCGAGGCCTAGATACTGTCAGAACGGGGTTGGACGGATTGTGGTGTTCCCAGGGCCAAGCCAGGCCGGGGCTTTCAGCGGCTCCTCACCGATGCCTCCTCTGTGCTGGGTGCTTGCCGGCCAGGTCAAACCTAAGCTCGACCCTCACGGCGAGCCCCGTCTCGTTGTGGGGACACAGGTAGGCATGGGTGGGGATCAGGGGCTGCGGCGGACACACAAAAGAGGAAGGGCTTCTCCTGGTGAGGATGTGAGATGAGGGGGTCTCCTGAGTTGGATCAAGAAGGATGAGGAGGAGGAGGAGTTTGCCACAGTGGGAGGGGCATTCCTCCCAGAGAGGCGGCGTGAACCAAGACGCGGAGTGTGAAACGCATGACTCACAGATACCAAGACTGGAGGTCAGTGTCTGGGTGAGGAACCCGTTCGGTGAAGCTTCTGGTGGTCAGGGTAGAGGTGCAGGTCGTCAGGAAACTGAAGTGTAGACCGGAGTCGGTCAGTGCCTCTCAGGGCCCGGGGACATGGTGGGAGGGGTGTCCGTTGAGGAGGGGCTCAACACAGAGCCCACAGCCCAGAGGCGTGAGGCTGGGCAGCTCAGACACCGGGGCAGGCTGATCTCACCCTTGGCTAGAGCCCCGACCGTCTGACTGCAACCACCTCAGGGTCTAGTGCAGTGACTGTCAAACTCAGCTTCCTCTCAGGTTGATACAGGCTTTTCCCTGGTCCCTCCGGGCCCCAGGAGGTAGAGTCAGGGAAGCAGGATCGGGCAGAGGTGATGCTGAACTGCCATCTGGTTACAACAGAGACTTCAGCTGATCTCAGCAGGAGCTCTGGAGCCGGGATGGCCCTTCTGAGTCCCGCCAGGTCGAGGCAAGGAGGTCCGGCCTTGAAGTTCTGTACTAAGCAGTCACAGGACGTCGGCCGTCCCGAAGGAGGTCCCAGAGGCTGAGGGCGATTCCTGGGCATGAGTTTGATTGTGAGCCTTCGGCAGGTGACACTGCTGGAGGCTGAGGGAGTGACTGTGCTGGTCCCGAGGGGGATCCTGGCGGCTTACCACAGCCTCCAGGACGTCAGCCTTGGCCTGTCATGGGAAATGGCCGGGTGCCCATCCTGATGGAAATACAGACCTGCCACTTCATATTCATTAGGGGGTCTACTACGAATGAAGCCAGAAAAATAGCATGTGTTGCTGAGGATGAGGAGAAATCGTGGCGAAATACACATAACATAAACTTTATTGTCTTAATAATTTGTAAAGGACACCAGTGACATTAGGTACATTCGCAAAAGGTTGTAGTTCGTGGGAATGCAAAATGGTGCAGCTGCTATGGGAAGTGGTCTGGTGCTTCCTCCAAGAATTAAAATAGAGTTACCATACAATCTAGCAATTCAGCTTCTAGGTATATACCCACATGAATTGAAAGCAAGGACTCCAAAGATATCTGCACAACCAGGTTCATAGCAGGATTAGCCACAGTAGCCAGAAGGCGGAAGCAACCCCAGTGTCCACTGACCGATAAGTGGATAAACAAAACGGGATATAGATATGTAATAGGATATCGTTCAACCTTATACAGGAAAGAAATGACAACACGGATGAACCTTGGGGACATGATGTTAAGTGAAACAAGCCCCTCACTAAAGGAAAGATACTGTACGATTCTGCTTGTATGAGGTCCCTAGAGTCATCGAGTTCAGAGTCAGGAAGTAGGATGGTGGCGGCCAGCGGCTGGGTCGGGGGAGATGGGCATTAGTGTTTAACTGGGACAGAGTTTCAGTTTTTCGAGATGAAAGCGTTCTGTGGGTGGATGGTGGTGAGGGCTGCACAGCAGTGGGAATGTGATTAATGCCACTGAACGGTACACTTAAAAATGGGTAAGATGGTAAATTTTATGTGAGGTGTGTTTTATTAGAATTTAAAATTAATTAATTTTTAAAACTCCAGAACTAGAGGTCATGGGAGAAGGAGCGTCCTGGGCACCTCCTCTTCTGGGCAATCCCCCTTCCCAAGCATGTGATCTCTGAGGGAGCAGCTATTTTGTGCAGGGTGCTCAGAGAATGCCAGTGGGTGGGTGCTGTGTCACTTGGGTCCTCAGGGAGGCAGGAACTGAGAGGGTTAGGAATGCAAATGGTCCTTTGAGGAGTAAGCTCCATGAAGGGAGACGGAGGAGGAAGTATGCATGGGTCGGGGGTGGCCACAAATTGTGGTTCCAGCCCGATAAAAGTCGTGCTGACCCAGCCAAAAGCTCCAGGACAAAGGCTCGGTTGGAGGAATCCCATCTGGGATCCTTCTACCACAACCCTGTGGGGCCAGTCATCAGCTGGCACCACCCCAAGAAGAACATGACCTTGGCTCAAAAGCTGATGCAGACCTGAAAGAAGTAATAGCTGGAGGCTGGCAGCTAACTTCCCTCCCTGCAGTGGGGCAGCAAGTTCTTCCTTGAAGGGGGCTCTGAGCAGGACGTCTCCCCCTCTCCTCAGCTGTCTGCCCATGCTCAGCTGGTGAGTCCTGTCCTGACTCAGGAGCTCGGATCTAGAGTTGAGTCGGTCCCTGGACAACCAGAGCTGTGACGTGGCCAGCTCTGGAGCCCTTGGGTGGCTGTGTACTGTCGCATGGACATCTGGGCTGAGGGACAGGGGAGGCAGGTGTGTGGTGGGAGAAGAGGGTGAAGCAGGGGTGCAGAGAGAAGAAGTGATGAGGTGGAGAGAGAAGCCCACGGCGCTCATTCCCTGGTGCCAGTTGTTAAAGCTTAGCTGCCCCTGCCCTTCCCAGCCTGGCAGTTCCCCCATGTTCTTCTCCAAGATTCTGCCAATAAATCCTCCCTTTTGTTTAAACTAGTCATTTAAAAAAAAATCACTATAACCCGACTTTTAACCAATATGGTGAGGATTTGTCAGGGCTGGAGAAAGAGGAAGAAGCAGAAGAGAGTCAAGAGGAGAATATGGGAAGAGCTGTGGCTGAGGGCTGCCCTGCTCCTCTGCGGGCATCTCTTGGGTTCACCATGACCTTTCCCAGGCTGTGGATGACCCTTCCTGGATTCTGGGTGCTGACAAGTGAAAGTGCAGATGAGACTGTACCAGAGACTTTCAAGGGCTTCCCCACTTGAGCCTTTAGGATCACATTTGTGCTGCATGCTCAGTTACCCGTGGGCCAGGTTATCTCTCTTCTTCTGGTAGAGACTTAACTGAGCACTGAAACTCACCACCTTTCATCAAATCCTGAAGATGGTAGAAAAAGGTTTATACAATAGGTTCATTGAAAAAGAAGTGTACTTAAAAGTAAGGGAGAGAATGCTCTGAGCCATAGAAATCAAGTACTGTGACTCCACTGCATTCCATTGGTCATAGGAAGTCACAAGGACAGCCCAAGACTAGCGGTCGTGAGGATGGGGAATTAGGCTCCACCTCTCAATGGGAGGAACTGCAAAGTCACTTGCAAAAGATTTCTGCCATCGTCTTCTTTTGTTTTCCATTTGCCATGCCGTGGTAGATAGCAAAAATGGTAGATTGCTCAAATTATTTGCCTCCCTATTCTTATCCCCATTATACAGATGAGGAAACTGAGATTCAGAGAGTTTCAGTGATTTGCTCAGGGTCCCACAGCCAGTGAGGAAGTGAGTAAGGACATGGGACTGGAACGTAGTCTGTCTAATTTCAAATCTCTTGTTCTCGATGCTAGTGAATGGCAAGGTGTGGAGAATCACCCCGCCCCTCTTGAGGCTGATCATGTGCCTCCCAAAGCCCGCCCTGGGCCCCACATGGAGGGGGAACACAGAATTCAGGGGAACTTGACCCTTCCTAGGCAGCTGTGTTTTCTTAGTGGCTACTTAATTCCCAAATGAAATCTCTTTGGGAAAATCCTAACTTTGTGTGAGATGAATTAATAGAGCGCATGTGTGGAGCTTTGAGAGGTACGGGACAAGCAAATGCAAGAGGGCACAGGAGAGCCAGGGTGGGAAGGGACGCACAAAGGGAAATAGGAGGGGAGACCGAGGCAGAAGGGTGATTGAGAGAGAGAGAAAGAAAGCTAGCTAGGTGATAGAGAGATGACAGATAGGGAGACAGATAGGGACGTAGAGTAACAGAAGCATTTAATTAAAGATAGAAATTGAGGAAGGGATAGAGGGTGAATTGAGAGAGAAAACGGAAAAACAGAGTGAGAAGAGAAACACAATAAGAAACAGAGATACAGAAATACAGAAGCAGCAAGTGATGGATGGAGAGAAGGAATTTCACATAAAGCCACAGAGCCAAACAAAGGAGAGACAGCAAGAAAGGAAGAGAGAGAGATGGGG